>NC_092409.1:601414-902122 GCF_009017415.1 Aspergillus flavus | reverse complement strand
CAATACTACGCGGACTAAGGTTTCCAAGACTCAGTCTTTTATATCTCGATGTGGAGCGTAGCCATAAGGAAAGACAGGATTGGCAATGCCATATCCCTCGGTTAGGATCGCATCGGATTAGCGTGCTGTTGTTCGACTATCGTTGTGGGATGGAATTTGGACTGACACCGCATGAAATGGATCAAGTTATCGATCAGATTCCAGTGAGTCCTGCAAACGTGCCTTCCATTGGCCTTGTTTCGACACAAGTTGACCTACGTTATATTTACTATAGGATACTTTCCCTCAACTAGAATACATGAGTTTTAAAAGTAGGCCAAAGGTCAATAAGGGTGCATTCAAGCGGTTGAATGGACAACTCCCTCGGCTTGGATGTATTGATCATCCAGACTGGTGGGGAAAAACGGACTGATGCATGGGAAGGCTCTTGACCTCTCTGGGCTTCACAGACAACGGTCCTGTCTCACACGAACTGAGAACTGGGCATGTGACTAATATCTACATTATAAGTCTGAATAGATTTCAAGAGCCGACTTTTGCGATAACCTCCTTTCCCTGATTCTTGGGAATTTAGCGTCTTGTATAAGAGCTCATACCGATTACATCTCACATTTCCCCGCCCTCAGGAAATTCCCTTCGTTCAATTTACTCGAGTATATCCAGCAACTTCACCAGTCGTAGCCCGGTTGCTCAGGTCAATGATGAAAATGTAGTTCATCATGCCACGGAATGCTATCTCCTGCTATACTGAAAGCGAGTCAAATCCATATCTCTCTAGTGGTGGTCGTAGTACTAGTATGAATTCATTGAACCGTGTCAGGCCGGATTATATTCCAGTGTCATTGCTTAATGTTGTCTTTGGAATCCTTGCATTCATGGCAAGCCTCGTCCTGAAATACCTCAGGTTGCCCTTGTTTTGCGGGACAATGCTTGCCCGGCTACCAATAGAGACCAAGATACCCTTTTCTTGTCTAAACAGCTGCTACACGACTTCACTTGTCGCGAGTCGGGCTATCAATTTTCCACTAGGTTCGGGGCGGGCTCGAAAATTATGAACAGAAACCGACAACCACTCTATTCCTTGTCTACTGGGAGTCTGCGAGATATTCAGGAAGCTGCTAGCGTCACTAATCCTAACAATTTTCCCTGGCTTTGTCCATGCTCCACCCAAACCCGGCCAACAGAGTGGAGCCATTCACTTAAGGGTTATCAGATTTCCACACAACTACCGAAGCCGTACCTAGTTTTATTGGGATTGTCGCCATTGCTCCCATTTCGGGACTACAAAATTACCCATGAAAATGCCATACTAGGCTTATTGGCTAGTATCTACTGAAGCATCAGTCGGTGGAATTTTCAAGTTCCGGCTCCAGAGTCCAGACGATCCGCCACGATCAAGCGGGGCAGATTAGATTGCCTTCACCGGCAATATCATTTTTATCTGATCATCTGATAGGCGAAACTTCGAGAAGTGTGGATGATGTGGAGACGCGTGTGAGATTTTCACTGCCGGACTCTTGGAGCCTTCTTTCTAATGGACTTGTAATCATTCATTATTCATTTTGTGTCCTGCTAATGTCTAGCGAAAGGATGGGTATGACTGCGACTTATTACAGATTTGTACTGTACGCTGGAAAAGGGGCTCCACAGTAGTGGCTATGCTATCATTTCCACTGACTTGCCTTTGGGCCGATAAATTATAGTACTTGCCTCACCTCAGCTGGTGAGGCCACTTCTCTGCCTCTGAGGTCGGGGAGAGGGCTCCCCTGGACATGCTGATGCATTATATTGGTTGTGCACCTGGATGTTGCACTGTGTGAGCAATGAGCGGGGTTTTGCTATATGTCCTTCAATTTGGTCTAAAGCATATGTAGTTTGTTGTTAGTACAAGATTGAATGATAGTTAACAAGATGCATATATGGAATGTATGCTTTAACCTCTATGCTCTATACTATATGGTATGCTATAAAGCGCTGCAGATTTGATGCAGAACTTGCAGTTCAGGTACAATGTAATCAGGCCACTATGGCAAGCTCACAAAAGCCAAGTAAATGTTATAGGTCGACTCCAACAGCATCTTCTCTGAGTCGCTGTATGTCCCGTTAAACACAGGATCAGGAGTAATTGTACCCGCGTCGATCTCCGAGGAAAAGATTTCCTGACTCACATCATACACCTCCGTCGTAGCCGGCAGAGTCCCATCAAGGAGATACTCGCGGATGGTATTCACCAACCCCAAAGAACCAAGACTGATTGTGGTATGGCCAGGTCCCCGTCTAACCGCAAGTTGAGATGAAGTAGGAAGCCAGCGGTGAAGACGTACCGCAGAGTTGATAGGGGTAGTGGGGTCATGCAGCGCGTTAATGATCAAAACGGATGTATTCTGCTTAGTGAGGATGGCGTTCGTCTCCCCGTTAGTGAGCTTCGAGGCTCCTAGGTTCGGAACCCGTGGGCGAGTATCGGGGAAGTTTCGGCAGAAGGATAAGGTGGACAGATCCGCATTCAACCATGGGGTCTTCTCGGCAAGAGAGATGTTGAGGACCAACTGCGCAACTTCAGGAAGTTTGGTATGATTGGAAGGGGCATTATCAGTGCATTGGATAGGCCATCCAGCGAAAGAGCCGGTGTCAGGTGCACTGGCATTCGTTTCTGGACCTGCTGCATCCGTCAGGAGGCTGGCGACAGGGTCGGCATTTCCTTCCTCGAGTGCGCTCACCGCCAATGCGACAGCGGGCCATGAGCTGGGGAGTCTCAAAAAGGAATACATGAAAAAGCTGAACATTCCAACTGTGATGGAGAACGATCCGTCCGATACGTCAATAGGGTTTCTATATAGAGACGCTTGTAGATTGGCAAGGCGCGTGGCGATGTCTGTAGTGCTGTTTCTGGGGGTAGTACGGTTTCCCGGAGCTTTGTTCAAAGCACAACCCTCTATGCTGGCTTGTGTACAGGATGTAGCCAGATCATTGATAGAGTCACGGACATATAACTCATCATAGGGAAGCTGGCTAGTATATGGTTGCGCATTCGCGGCGGTATCGAAAACACCATCAAAGATAATCTTTCCGACTCGTTCTGGATAAGTCTGGATAAACTCGGCACCGAGGATAGTTCCATATGAAAAGCCCCAGTAGTTAAGGGTTGCATTGTCTGTTCCTTCTAGGGCATCGATGATAGCTGCCATGTCACGGACGACATAGGCGGTGCTGGAGGTGTACAACGCCGGAGAATCATGGTCGGCACATGCGTCGGCGAGCTCTGCAATGGTGTTATCATAGTCCTTCAGTGCTGCGTAATATGAGGTCATGTAGCTCTGGTTGCGAAATTGGCTATACTCTATCTCAGCTGCTGCGGGAAGGGCGGCAGATGCGTCAGCTTCCTCGCCTGCCGAGTCGAAGCATTGCAGGAGAGGTCGTGCAGAACCCGTGCCGCGTGGATCCCAAGACACTATGTCGTAGAAGCCACCTGTGATGTTGGCCATACCCTCTCCGGCGCCGTTCAGGAGGAAATCGGTTCCAGCAGACCCAGGGCCGCCTGGGTTTGTGAGAAGAGAGCCTTTGCGTTGGGATGCAGGCACGGTGGCATTGTAGCGAGCCAGCGGAATATACGCCAACGCGCCGTTTTCTGGATCAGCGTACTCAAGCGGCACCGTGAGGGTGGCGCAATCTAGGGATGGATTCGATGTGCATGGTGACCATTGGATGCTAGCAAGAGCAGGGGCTATTTGCAAGTACCCGAGAAGGTAGAGCTTCGTGGACCACGGACCAGGCATATCGACTATGACCAAACCTTAATGACTTGGGAAAACGGATGTAGGGGATCGCCATCATGATATAGCATTTGGTGAACGAGTCAGCTCCCACCAGCTACCGAACATGAAAAAGTTTAACTTGGGTGCAATAGTTCCACTCACCAGTCGATGACCCAACGACCACCACAGAATATCTACTCCGTAATAGGCATATCCAGTGAGCTAGGTGGATCACTAGTTCCACGCAGTGCATAGATCGGCGATCTTTGCTTCTGTTCGGGCTAGCGTGAATCTCTTTTGGATATGGCGCCTCGCTACCAGCGAAATCATAATATACTCGGGAGGTAGCGCGGCAACCCGAGATTCTTCCCTGGGAAGTATGCGCTAATACACAGTATTTACAGCGCCAAGGAACAAATTCGAGACATTGTGTGGTTTTCTTAGGGATACCCGGTACCACTCCACGGTAACGGAGTGTATCGGGTTCGCAACTTCGCTAGATTTAAGGCAAGTTCAAGAGACTCTCCGAGAGACAAAAAACTTTTTCGAGCCGACTTCCCTCCCCACACGTGACCTTCAGCGATGTGATGCATTTCAATTAGACTCTATTATCTACGTTTATTTATCTGTAATGTAGCGATGCACGGAGGGTACTATTATCGTTCGGTCAAGGTGGTACCATAGAAAGCAGTGTTCTACAAAATATATTTCCCGGTTGCAGAGGAATAAGAGGGCTGAAGTATCAGAAATTATCACTCCGGTTATGAACTGCATACTATCTTTCAATTAGGATAGTTGCTGGCCCAGTTTGAATACGAGCCGCTCTGCAAGTAATTATCTGCTATGATATTTTGTCTAGTCGGATGGTACAGTCTGGAGTCTGGACTTTCGAACGCGACCCAGCCACTGTTTGGGTGATGGCTGATTGTATGAGAGGGACCCCGCCGGAGAGGAAGGGTACAAGACAAACAGAGATGGGATTAGCGGCAGTGTTAGGACTCTAGAGAGAGTACTGTGTGACAGTAAGCGTGTGCCGTTGAATATAACTCAATCGTGATCCTGGACCGATAGCTGCATGAATAGATATGGCTCTGAGCTGTGTTGGTCTGATATAAAGGGAAAAACATATGTCAGGAAATTGCCAAGTTCCTGTCACAAATACCTCGTTTGCCAGTTAATTATGCAAGTCCAAAATCACTTGCCTATAGTGGTCTGCGGGTTAGGTTCGGGTTCAAAATCTAGAACCTGCCCCCGGCCGGGTTCGGGGAAGGTTCGTGTCGGGAAACACGTATCACTCTACCTACATTATCCACTATTATAGAAAGATCAGGGACTGAATAACAAAGTTCTATGTATAAATACGGTTCAAAAAGAGGATCACACATACTAAGAAGTGTCTCCCTAACCCCGACATATTTCAGCTTAACGTCCAGCAGTATAAGCAGCCGAACATGCAAATGACGATATTAGGCTTCCCTTAGTTCAAGGTTGTCTTCCTGCAAGAAATGCTACCATATATCCTCTATCGTAGCCATGCATAATATTTCAAGCGCAAAATGTGATTTTCACCTAATCCCTAAGTACTAAACTGCTTACTCGTCTATTTGAAATTACATACATAGAACGCAGGGCCTACTCAGCTTAGGCGTATCAGTCGAAAAAGAGCGCATATGTATCTTGCGTCCTCAATTACTACTATATCCGGCTGCAGCTGAGAGCATATGGTGGTATTATATAAACAATTATGTTGACCATTTAGCCCTGAGACGTTGGGCTTATCATTATATCTTGTTGAAATATTTTGAATATCTAACCTGACTTACTTGATGGGAAGTTGTAAACATGCTTGGTTCATGTTGATAGGAATCCCCTTCACCAAGTTCTCGCAATAGTATGCATAGTTGGTCAAGTCCCTTGTCATATCAGCTGCATTCCATAACCAGGCGAGCCTTCGCCCAGTTACCTCGATAGCCGTCTTGGAACCCGGCTGATCCGTACGGATGCCAGCGCTCTAAGTTCTTCTGCCGTTGTCGACGCAGCGTATGTCGATAAAGTGTATATGTATAAAGTGGAGCTTGTTGGCGAATGTTATATGTGTACTCGCCAGTGTCGGATCCTGGTCCAGCTTGGGGGAATAAGATGCATTGAAGAGGTTGAATGTTCGTGTTATGTAACATATGGGATGTCAGAATAGACAGAGCTTTCTCGTCCAGTAAAAAGAAAAGGGGGTAGATGAATAGACAGCTTTGATCCTCCCAAACGTCCGACTACATCACAGGGATTTGGCCAGCCCGCGGACTTTAGAGTTGGCCCAGAGATGCTTTTCTACCTCTTTCAAAAGATTTCGCCTTTTTGCATATGGATTTCGCTATGCAATCAGCAGCAAGGAATCCTTAGCATGCGTGTAATATTTATGTTTACATGTGTAAATGCGAGCAAGAAGAGAAAATAAAAACAGGGGGAAAAAGAGAAATAGTAACAGTGATAAGCATTAAGTACCATATATGCCATTAGATCAATGTACCTTGTCTACAAACTTCATGACCTTGTTCCCAGTACTGCTCTTCTCAAAGCCCGACAAGTCATCGAGAAACGTAACCTGGAAAAGATGCTCGTTTTCCGGCAAAATGAAAAAGTATTTCTCCAGCTTGTTCAAAAGTTCTTCCTTAGTCATGATGTGTTCATTATTCGCCTGACGCAGCAGACGAATCTCCAACTTCGTCTGGGGTGATGATTCCAGAGTGGCTAGAATCACCTGCCATTGAAGGACTCCGGTCTTATCGCCCTGCATAAAGCTGACGATGTTTTCGAATTCAAAATAAATGCCGAACCACTTGAAACTGAACCGACGGTCGCGACCACGAAGGCGGAGGACTCGAAGATGCTCTAGCTCGGATTCAGGAATGATAGCACGGGCTTTTTCTGGCAGGGGTTGTAATGATCCAACATCTCCTGTGATATAGCGCACAAGGGGGTTCCGACGACGTACGAGGGAGGTCTGAACGATGATACCCTCCTCGCCGTCCGGCACGGATTTTACGCCAGCGGACGAATCACCTTCAGAGGCGGAATGGGGGAGGATCTCAATAACAACTTGACGGGTGTCGAAGATGAAGTCCATGGTACCGGGTGGACGCTCCGGGGAAGTAAGGTCAGGATCACTCAGAGCGCATGGGCCTGCTTCCGCGCTTCCCCAGACTGAACATATCTTTACCGGACCTAAGGTCGCCCTGATGTGGATTTGTTGTGTCTCGGTAAGTGGCTCGGATGTGTACAGGACCTTGGTTAGCTTGATCTTCGCTTTCTCCTCCGCTGGAAGTGTAGAGATATGATGAACAACTTGGACGACCTGGCTGCCGTCGCCGGTAATAACATTAACGTGATAATGGGCCAGAGCATGAACAACCTCGGCAGGCGTCATATAGTTTCCAGCGCTGAGAACAGTTGCTCCCGCATTTTCCAGAATCTCACTCAGAAGATCGAGAGACCTGCATATAAATTAGAGAAAAGTCTTTACTCATGCTATATCAAGTTCCTCAACGTGTGGCCAACATACCTGTAGAAGTATCCAGAGGTGTGGGTCGTCAGGATCCAATCATGAGGCTCCACGACTCCACAAGTGCTCAAGAATTCACCAAAAACTGCGCGCTGGTTGCGATTTTCTTTGGTGTCCGTCACAAACATCAGCGGCAGTCCGCCTGAGCCTCCTCCTGTGATGCTGACATAGGAACTACGTCTGTACTCATTTTGGGGGCTTGTGTCGTCTGTAAGACGTGCAATGGCTTTGTAACTAGATGGCTACGTATCAGTCGTTGGGCGTTGAAAATGCGGTAATCAAGACTTACAGATCTTTCTTGCTAACCAAGGGTAGTGAACTGAGGTCAATATCCGTCGACCTTTTGTCAGCCAATTCTATTGCCGACTTGATTGTTTCTGGAGTGGGAGGGTATTCGACGGCAGGGTTATAGAAGGGGTGGATTTCGGCGACGGCGAGAACCTCCTTGAGGGAAAATGTGGTAGGAGCCATCATTCCACAGACTCAGCACAAGCAACTCGACCAAAAACTTGGGGGTAAATGAATTGACTAGAGCGGTGACATGTAAAATGTCACATTGTGGTTAGGGCGCATCCTACATTCTTATACATAAGGGGCTTTAACAGCTGTTTTGACATGGCGTGGCGTACATTGCGGAGTACATCAGCCAGCTCTCAATTAGCCTAAAGCTTCTGGTGACTCGACACATGAACTAAAGACATGATCAGAGTTAGCTAAGCGTAAGCGACGTATGAGCATCGAGACATCTATGCGGTAGAGGGCCCGGCCCGCTCGTTTTGGAAAATATGCAGCATGCCTTCGTTCAGCTGGTATGCATGTCTCGAGCTAGTTCCGCATGCGCCAATTAATTTGGGACTGTTACTGTATTGAAAAGCAATTACTTCTGAACAATACATAATCCCAAGGAGCTAAACTGCCGAGGTTTAGTGCGAGTCCGTGTTGTGGGAACTGAATGGCTAAAGTTTCCACGATCCGAGTTAGGGTTCCACCCTGATTATGGGACCCCTGTCCATAAAGAACCACGTTGCAGTTCCGACTCTCACCCCACCTCCAGCTGAATGATCTGTGGCCACGATGGCAGTATTCGAGTCCGTGCTGAACGCTAGGGTTTCACACCTGATTCACTCGCTGCATGATACATCATGAAGCGAACGCAAGGGGCAAAAGGTACATAATGAAAACCCGCCGTCCGGCTTGATTAGTGCGGTGCCGTGAATCCGGTGGAGGAAATCCCCTGCAGATCAAAAGTCAATCCAGATCGGCCCAGGATACCAGCTCAGTATGCAGCTATGTCGCTTTCCAGCCGTAAAAATACATGCCATGTTCCTTTCGGGCTGTTGAAGTGGTTTTGCAAAAAGCAATGAGTGATTTCAGCTCGAAGATACACGCCGCATACAGCTGCTCTGGCCTACCCCATACAGCTAATTAATATGAAAGCCAATTTTCTTTGTATATATATGTAGTAGTAAGAGTTCACACTGATCGTCGTTTCATTAATTGCTTTTATCATCGCTTGAGTTCCGAAGATGATGGTGACGGACATGGCTTCCGATGCTCTGGTAGATAGCATCATCACAGAGCGAATCCGGAAATTGGATCAAAACCCCGTTGACATTCAGCACGACTTGCCGTTTTTGGTCGCCGACACAAGACGAATATTCCAACAACATGAACGCTGGCTCCAATGTCTTCCTAACATTGCACCCTTCTACGGTCAGTTGCGGGCACCATCTCAATTGCCACTGTGTTCAAACAATTGACAAAAATTTCAATAGCCGTGAAATGTAACTCAAATATTCGGCTACTACGCTATCTCGCGCGTCTAGGCGTTGGTTTCGATTGCGCCTCATGGGGAGAGATGAAACTCGTGCTGAACTTGGGCGTAGACCCGTCAAGGATTATCTTCGCTCATCCGTGCAAAGCAGTATCTGCCTTGCAGATGGCTTCCAGAAGTGGAGTTCCACGTACGACATTTGACAATGTCGACGAGCTCGAGAAAATAAAGGACAATGCCCCTAATCTACGGCTACTTCTTCGTATATTCGCCGATGATGACACTGCTCTTGTATCCCTTGGGAACAAATTTGGAGCTCCTTTAGACACCACCAAAGCATTACTTCTGAAAGCGAAGGACCTCGGCTTAGTGGTGGACGGGGTCAGTTTTCACGTTGGTATGTACCAGCTTGTTCTCAATTTATCTCGCTCTAGTCGCAGGCTTTATTCCATAGTAGCTAACAGATACAGGATCTGGAGCATCGAATGCCGATACATTTGTGACTGCCGTACAAAATGCCAAACACGTTTTCCAACAAGGGAAACAGCTCGGGTTCGATATGCATGTTTTAGATGTCGGAGGCGGGTTTCAAGATTCCAATTTCGAGCCAATGGCACTGTCTCTCCAACGAGCTATCGAAAAAGAATTTCCCCCTTCGACACAGGTGATGGCAGAACCTGGCAGATACTATGCCCGCAGCTTCTACACCGCGGCATGCAAGGTCGTCGCCCGACGCAAGCAAATTGGGCAGGACAAGTTATCGCAAAGTGACATGCTCTACTTGAATGATGGGATATATGGATGTTTCATGAATGCTGTGGCCGAGAATGAGATCTATCGGCCAATCCTGTTCAAACAGGAGACTACGAGCAGTACCGAGAGAGAGGCTGGAGAGCATCGGTATTCTGTGTGGGGCCCGACGTGTGATGGGCTGGATTGCATCGCTAAAGAAGCTACTATGGGTTGTGAGGTAAAGGTTGGGGATTGGGTCAAGTTTGAGAACATGGGAGGTAAGTCTGCCATCCATTTCAGGATTAATGTAACTTGACAGTTGACACAACCATATCGCAGCGTATACAACAGCGACTTCTACACAATTCAATGGATTTCCAAACCGCTACGACATCGTATATGTCGATGACCATATCCCACCGAGATGCGATAGAGAGGTTATGGCTAGTACGAAGCGCATCAGGTCAGAAGCAGTCCTATAGATATTATGAATACACCAATAGTAATAGAAACATTTGCCGAGCGATTCGTACTTCCTGTGTGAGCCCTCATAATTGACTTCAGCGCGATAGCAAAGTACTTTCCCTTTTACCAGATCATGCCTCAGCTTCTTGCTTAAACTGTGGGGCCCATGGTTCGTAGTGTCCGTACTATTCAGGATAGGTTCGAGAATCGGGAAAACTTTCCATTGACTGGCGGGGCACACTAAAAGACACGGGATAAATCCAAAAGCCCACCAACACGGATGAGGTAAGTTTCAGGTATTTTACGTGTTCAGATCCTCTCAGCTCTGACAGCACTTACAATGCCCCACCTCGAATACCTTTAGCCCTCGGGATCTGCAAACTGCGGTACTTAAGTGAATCCTCACGGTAGATTTAATACGAGCCAGGATTCAAAGGCCTTGCGCTATGTAGTGGGTCCTGTGCTATTTGGACTTGCAAAAATGTGGAGACGGTGATATTAATCCGAGACATTCCGTAGCTTTGATGTTTATATTAGGGTTCACGGCTCAGCTGAGAGATGCTAGCGAGTTTAGGCAAACGCTCGCCAATATCCCTGCCCCTTAGTTTATATTTTGACTTTTTTTGACTTATTTAGTTTATTTCTTTGCTTTTTTTTTTCTTCTGAATAATTTTAGTACCAGTTACCACGGTTGACTTTGTCTCCGCGCTTGTCAATGGTATGTTCAGCTAGGCAAATGGCAAGGAAGCTTGGCGCATGTCCAAGTAATATTAAAACATAATAATATTGTAACAAACAAGCACGAATGTGAAAGATGCATGGGCTGAATTTAACTCCAGTGGCAAGTAATACCCTTGTCGAATGATCCTCTGTTTCTGAAATAAGATGGCACCGAAATAATGACTTTGTCTACTTCTTTCTTGTCTTACATGTTTTTCTAAGTCTACGTGATTGTACATCATTAACACACCATGAAGATTCCAGCTCCCCAACAACTCCAACAACTCCACGTCTCCCTTGACGGGGGTCATTATGAGCCTGTAACAACTTTTGACCCCGCAAAGGCTACGTATCTCCAAGACCAGGAGGCTCTCCAGGAAAACCTGTTGCGATTATGCTCCGTCAACGGATGGCATAAAAGTTCTAGAGCAGCTTGCTCTCCTCGGCCAGTCCTCGTCAGCTCGGAGCACCAACGGCGATGGAGGGAGCTTCATGAAGCTCTAGTCCTAGCTATAACCGACATTGTCGAAAGATGGTTGACGGACCCCGAGGCTAGATTCCCGGAACGGATGCCTTTGGAACCGGAGGAGGAAGATCTACTGCGCGTACGCTTTCTGTAATATCTACCACTACAGCGCAAATTACCTAACTTAAAACTACTAGTGGATTGATGAGCAAGTGCCTCACAACCTTCCGCAGTACCGAGACTGCCGGGGCTCATGGAGACCCGACTTCCTGGTGGAAGAGGAAAACAGTGAAGACGGCTCTGGGCCTGTCGAGAACTTCCGCATCAGTGAAATCAATGCCCGATTCTCCTTTAATGGCTTTATGTTCGCCACATGCGGACAGCAAGCAATTCACGACATGGGTATTTGTGACAATGGCAATGGCCTGGTAGGCGCCACTGATCCGGCGAAGGTAAGCCAACAATATGCGATTTCCAGCTTTTCCTGTCACTATGTCCTCACAGTGTTTGTATGCGATAAGCTGACAGAAACCAGATCCTCAAGGGTCTTTTAAGGCTGTTCCAGCCCGGTCTTCCATTGCACCTTTTGAAGGGCGATGAAGCTGGAGTTGACATCCATATGCTAGTGGACTTCCTCGACCGTTATTTGGGAATTACCCCCCGCTTCATTATGCCTGCAGATCTGAGACTACTTCACGAACCTCAGGCAAAAGGGGGCTACAAACTCTGCTGTGTAGTCAAAAACCCGGATAGCTGCGACCCTGCTACATTGATCTATCATGATGGAGATATCCTGGAGGAGATTCATCAGGTCGGTCTGGAGCTTCACCAACGAGAGATCCGTGCCTTGGAGCCGGAAATGCTCCGGCAAATTAGTCTCAGATGCTTTAACGATATGCGCACAATTCTGCTCGTTCACGATAAGAGAATGCTAGGCATTGTCAGACAGGAACTTGAGAATTTAGTAGCAAGAAACGTTCTTACACTGTCCCAGGCGAAGATTCTGGACAAGGGCATCCCAGAAACAATCCTCCCGGGGTCGTTGGACCTCGATCAGGCAATTGCACGCTGCAAGGAAATGCCAGAGCTAAAAGATGAATACATTCTCAAGCCTATTCGGAGTGGAAAAGGCGACGGAATTGTGTTTGGCGAAGATCTGAACTCGGAGGAGTGGATTTCAAGATTAGAGGGTCTACGGTCAGCTCAATTGATCCCGGGTGGAGGAACCTGCATTGTCCAACGCAAGGTGAAACAGCTCTTGTACGACGTGGTGTTAAGACCGACCGGCGTCAAGACTAGATATCCGCTCATTGGAACTTACCACTCGATAAATGGTGAGTTCCTAGGAGTCGGGGTTTGGCGTAGCAGTCCGGATCGTATCTGCGCGATCAGTCATGGAGGTGCATGGACGGTTTCTGTTATGCGTGATGAATAGTCAAGGTTCAAATCTTACGAGATGTTAATTTTATTTCTCATAATAATCTAGGTTTTTCGGATTCTATGTTCAACTCTTTTGCTTGGAATGGCGATGATCTGAACAGTTGTAGAGTATCTATATGGAAGTGTGCTTCATACTCCCAAATGCACAACCATAGAGCTCATTCAATGAAGCTGAAACTTTACGGTTGTTGGCAGTGGACACGTGTGAGGTTCGGCTGAATTGATCGTGAGCCGTACACGACAAGATTCCCAAACTGGTAAACTTGAGGTTCCGGAGAATTCGTCTTAGAGGTGGACCCTTAACGCATGATCATATTTTCGGTAAGTGATAACTTCGGAAACGTAGTCCTTCCCTGTCACTTTAGCTGAAATCAGGCTGAAACCATCGAACGTAGCTACCTGCAAGATGTCCAGGGTCTACATTAGCAGCAAGACTAGTGCTGCTAGGGGCTCAGCTGCAGACCCATGGGCTTAAAGCCCTGACTAAGTGGCAACCACTAGCGCAAGAGGTCGCTGTAGCTTTTTCAGCTCGTAGACACTGTGGATTCACGGATATGTGGTGTCATATCCCATGCATGAAGCATACGATACAGGAGACAAATTCCGTAACGCGACTATATTGTACTCTAGACGAATATTCCTATCCACAGGAGGGAGCGACGTAGGAGAGCTTTCCCGAGCATAGTGCTTGGGGCCCATTTCAGCTACTTCCCGACTAATTGCCCCGCTGACCCTGAGCTGAACCAGCTTTTGGGTCGACTCTCAGTATATAGTGACCATCCTACTACTGTGCCTCAACTATTCGCATCTCTCGTTTTATCTGATCAGATAAGCTGAATTGAACAAATCAAGTGACGTCCTACTTCCATATCTTTACATTACATCCTACAGTTTTATTGACCATTCTATACCCCGGTCTCGCTAATTCCATTCTTCTCCCCTAGACAAGGATAGATCTTCACATAAACGAAAAATGCAACAATTCGTACGCAATGTCAATCCCGCAAGAATTGGGGACATAACTACACGTGAGTCGATCTCTTCCAAAGATCCCAGTCGTGATGAAAACACTAATGCGGAGAAGAGGTATCCCGTGTCGTACCGCACTTGATAGCCAGCGACCTCAGCTGCGCAACGCGATCAAGCCACGTTACAGAAGTTTCGAACGCCCTTCGGAAAAGCGGCATCCTCAAGGTTAGCCTCCAGTTCAAAGACGACGCTAGCAAATATCTCCAAAACCTCATTCTCGGTCTCCACAAACACCACGGACACGGATTACCCATTACCCACAGTGCATCGCGCGGTTGGTTCTGGGACATCCGACCAAATAGCACGACATTCCAAACCCCATCCCATCAAGCTCGGTCCGAGACTATGCAGGAATTCCCTTGGCACACGGACTGCAGCTACGAGGAAGCCCCACCCAAGTACTTCGCGTTACAGGTTCTACGGGAAGATCGCTGCGGCGGCGGTACACTCTCTGTTATGAACGTGGGGAAGCTAAGCTCTATGCTTTCTCCGTCCACATGTGCCGCACTACTGAGACCGCAATTCCGTATCGATGTCCCTCCAGAGTTCGTGAAAAACGACGCTAGCCGACATATTATTGGTAGCCTAATGGCTGCCGATTCGAGTGGCGCTCCAAACATGCTGCGCTTCCGGGAGGACATCATGACTCCCCTGAATGTGGAGGCTGCGGCCGCGCTAGTGGAGCTAAAGGATCGTTTGCTAGGATTGGAGGTGCAGGCGGAGACGCTCCATCTTACGCCAGACTGCTTACCTCGGGGTTCTGTCGTGCTCATGGATAACCGCCGGTGGCTTCATGCGCGGAACGAAGTTATGGACCCCGAGCGCCACCTGCGCAGAGTGCGCTGGGATGCGAGGCCATTTCCTGCCATGACTATGTAGCGTTTTCGTTGATGTTTTGGGTCAGAGTTGGATGTGCCCTAGTGGAGAGTGGAGACACGGCATTAGGGTTCGTCATGGTCACGGAGTTTTAGTTTTTGTGTACTCCGTATAGAAAAGTTAATACTATGGAGTACGGTTTTTAGTCCAAATTCCAGAAGCGTCATTTGAGTTTACCTACGAATTTTACTTGATCATTGGTATACGTTAAAGGAAAAGTAAACGACTTCTCTAGAATCGATCGCCGTCGATCAACAATCGCATGGTTTCTTGGGACCTGACCCAAACCAGCCTTGTTCCACTAAAGGAAGATGTTACCTGATTAGACCCTAAATACTGTAATATTATTATTTTACCATAAGGACCGGTGATAGAAGTTCTTCAATTGAGCGGTAATGATATTTTTCTAGCTAACGGCTCGATCCAAAGATCACATTTCTGGCGCCTAGGTTTACAGCGTGTCATAGGTGGAATAACAACTGTCTCAGAATCTTACGCTGCATTTCGTCCACAAGGAAGTGGTTCCTTCGATGCATGATGTACCAGCTTTTGAACCGATGGCTATACTACTACAGTAGGTATATATACATCTTTCCCGTGTAAGGTCATGCATGGCGTGTGGACGTGCGTTTATTATACGTTGCCAATATATCCACATAAGCTAACCAATGCGATCAACATTCCCTCGATTTACGTTTTTCTGTTGTTCTCCCTCAAATGTCTCGCCATTTTTCCATTTTACGAAATATCGCGCCATCTAGATTTCTAAGCCCATAATATGCACATCCGCCTTAGCCGCTGAGTTGCACCACACGTACATAACACACCCAACAAGCCACACAATACAGGATAATGTTACTATTTCCCAAAGTAGCCATTGTCAAGTGGATGGACACATTTTGCTACTGTTTTGGCCTGTGACTCCGAATGAAACGTAAAATTGTGGAGTGTAGCTTCAGCTTGGCTACAAGTATATCCACCGGTATTTACTCTCGCTTACAATGTCCTCGGCTTGTTACGTTATGATCGGCGATAGCTGAACGGGGACTAAGCTAGGGAATTAACTTTAGTATGGTGTTTTATCTTATTTTCTTAGGATCCAGATCGTCCGTCCGGTAGCCCGACCGCTACCTCGAGATTGTTTACTCGATCGATGATTCGATCATCGGGACGTACCATGTTGTACATCGGTCGTCGAGCTGACTCGGAGCTGTCCTATGCTCTCCTTTCAGTTCCCTACACAGAAAGTGGCAATTGCCAAGAAGTATCAACTCAGCTGTCATATTTTTCCTTCGTGCATGACAGTGGCAATATTATTTGACACTTCATCTGCCTCGGAGATTGCCGACGAAGGACCATCCCTGCGATGCACATTGGATAAGGAACAGGGATTAGCGTTTCACTGCAGAAGCATAGACCAAAGACTATTGAAAAGAGGAGCTCCACTTTACTGCAGCTACCGCTGGAAGCCCCAGTTTAACAAGTGTATTACCGAGTTTTTTCCTTTTAGCGGTAATTTTGCAGATCAATTCCCTCAATGTTCAGTGAAAACTCGAAAAGGTCCGCGCTTTTTCAAAGCAATTTTGGAAGATCAGTACGCAGACTGCACCAATAGCGAGTCTATATGCGGGCACTCGGTAGCGGCGGTTCAGCTACAGGCGATAGAGAACCAAACACACATCTGACCTTAGCTGCGGGAACTATTGGTATTGCGAAAATACCCATGTGCAGGGCGAGCACGCCATGGCATGGCTGGATTTCAGGGCGCGATCGCGGTCCATCATATCATTGTAATACTAAATACTGGCAAAGGGTCAACTGGGCGATATATTGTCGGCGAGTGAGACATTTCGCCGGCTTCAGCTCATTGTACCTAATGCAAAGTAGGTGAGCTGTGCTTCTCGCCGACTTGCTTAACACCAGTCACTCGCTGAGCGACAACCAAGGTCTTTCCCCTTCCGCGCTTTAGCCTTTTTCTCTAATGTAGGTCACGAACCATGGAAATATGAAAATATCCACGGATAATAATAGCTTTAGGGTGCTACTTGGCATGTATCTTTTTAAATTGTTTTGATTTTAAAAGAGTATTTAGTGGGAGAGGGAACCTATGGCGTCGTCGGAAAGCATCTGATAAAGATATCGGAAACAACAACCCGAATTCCGGAAAATACTTTCCCAATCATTCATATAGACCAAGGCACGAGCAATAACGAGCAAAAACAGAGTTCGTTGAAATATCAAATGTAATAAATTGTAAGAGATACCCTACTTGACGACTGCTAGGTATTGTAGTGTGTAATGGCTACAGTGGAAGAAATAACGCTTCTAGTAGTCTATGGTAGGTTTTTTGTCGTCTACTACAACTCTAGTAAACACTTGAAGATTAGGTGCCAAAAGTCAAAGGACAAGAATGAAGTTATAGGCAAATGGCAATCTGGTCCTGTCCATAGTACTTCATACTCTGTATGGACAAACCATCCAACGATGTCAAGGACTTCTCATATGTGTGAGCGTCATACTGACGGTTCTGAGCTTTTCGAACAGTTGATTTGAATAGGTCATTATAATCTCAGGCCAATGGTGATGTAAGTGCTACGGTTGAAGAAAAGAAAAGTCCAGTCTATATAATAAACTCTAGCACCTTTCAAATCCTTACCTCTGCACCCGCAAGTACAGACCCTGATTGTCAAATGAACACCTGCAGTGGGCACCATATCAATATCGAGGGTACAATAATCCTCATATAAAGATATGACGACAGCTAGGTATGGGGGATGATACAGAACAAGTCATACCTGTCACCAGCTGCCTTAGGAGTTTCTCACATCGCTGCGTTTGAATTGTGTCAGGTCATTACTATATCCTGCCGTCAGAGAAACCGACTGATCCAATCAATCTCTTGGACAGACTGTCAGATGCCCATTCAGAGTTTTCCCAGCTACCTGATTGAGTAACCATGATGCCATAAAATGTGTCACTTTAGATGACTCAGGCAGCAGCTATGGGGTATAAAAGGTCGCCCAACCCCGGGTTTTCTCTCTTTTAGTTTCCCTCTCCAGACACATACACATATGCATCGGCAGGGTGGGAGGGATTCAACATAAAGAAAAACACAAGAAAAAAAAAACCAAAAAATGAACAAATAAGGAAATTAAAAATAAAAAGAGAAAAACAGAGAAATACAGAATAAAAAAAAGATTCATAGAAAGAGAAAAGAAAGAAAAAAAAATAAAAAAAAGAGAAAAAAAAGAGAAAAAAAAAACGTACAAGAAAGGTGGGAAAGAGAGGGAACTAACAAAACAACAGGGTGTTCTATACAGGCCCCTTGGTTGGGTGGTTGGGTCGGGCCTGGGACATCGGGCAACTGTGTGCTGCCCTGTCAAGTAAGTAATATGCTCTATACCTTGTTCTAATCTTTCACATTTTATTCTAACAACTTTTAATGGTGGTATAAGTACATCTCGTAACTGGAGTTGTGTATCAGTTCGTCCCCTCGGGGAGGGGTTTTTCCGATCTACCCCGATCAAGATGAATTAAATCAACTCCAGCGATCGATCAGAGAGGTGGGGCACGTCTTTCGGCTTCAATCCACCTTCCAGTCTCACTTGTTCTTCTACATCAGACGACAAAGATACAACCATGGTTTGTGAATCGGATCCTCGTAACACCTGCTCTTCTGGTTGCTGCGGCGAGCAAGACAAGGGGATCAAGACCAGGGATGCATCTGTTCCCCACACTTCTGACCGAGGGCCCACCGAGAGCCGTGGTTCCACCGAGAAACTACAGGAAGAAGACCCTAACAAGCCGAGCTGCTGCAAAGATAAGCCATCTCCTTGTTGTGATGTCTCTTGCCTTGATCGTATCGCCCTCCGCGAATGCCACAAAGAGCAGATTCTATCATCTAATGAGGCATCTCCAAGTAAGTTCAAGTTAACTACCCCCGACTTTGACCCTGGTCGGTTGCACTAACGCCCATCCGTAGAGCTCCCGACTCCCAGCTGCCAAACTCCCGATGGAAAACCATGCGAGCAGCACCGTCTTTCGGCGCGGACCAGGTACCTAGCAAGGCTTGAAGCTCTGGGATGTATTTGCCGTGCTTTGATAGCACTTGGACAGGAATCCTGCTGTGCACCGCCAAGACGCTTCTCCCTTGGTAAAGACCGTCGCTCCGCCGACTCTTGCTGCGCAGGGGGTATCACGAGGCCCAAGACACACCACAGCGCAAGTATAGAGGGTAGAGGAGAAAGCTGCTCAAGCGGGTGTTGCGGTTCTCCTAAGGCTCCCACAGTGGTTAAGCAGTGTCCTTCTACTAGCAAGGGGAAGGCCGCCGATTCTGGTAGTAGTTGCAGTAAACCTGAGACACCTGAATCTACTGGTGGGCATACCTCCGTTACGAATGGCGAGTTCAGAAACATCATCACGTATTCGAAGGGTTGTTGCGATAAACCAAATATGTTCCTGGTTCCAACTGCCGAACAATGTTCGTCTCCTGAAAAGGGAAATTCTTGCCGGCGGGCCTGCTCACCTAGTTGCCGCAGTAAGTCCAAACGAGCCTCCAGTGCCTGGTCTGGCGAGAAGCCCGATAAGCCAGCCTGCTCCTCTCCGTGCGGTAGTAAGCCTGAAGTGCCCTCCAATACTTTTCCTGGAGCAAAGCCTGTTAGACCTGAACCTGGTACCCGCTCAACTGGCTGCTGCGGCAAGCCCGTAACGTCCCCATGCACAAGCACCGAAGAAACGCCTACCGACTTCATCGAGGTCATCCCGGGGACCGCTACTCCTGACCTCGAAAAAGGATTTACTGGCCAGGAGCATGTTGTTCTGAGTATATCTGGAATGACATGTACTGGTTGCGAAACAAAGCTCAAGCGAACTTTGGGCACACTTCAGTCGGTCCAGAGCCTGAAAACTAGCTTGCTGCTCTCCCGAGCAGAGTTTGATCTGGACGTCAGTGCTCAGTCATTCGATGAAGTGTTGAAGTATTTGGAAAGGACTACCGAGTTCAAGTATGAGCGAGCCACAGATCGTGGGTTTCGCCTCGATGTTATCGTCCCCAACGCCTCTGAGTTCATGAAACAAGCCTGGCCCCGTGGCGTGACCGAGATGACCCTCGTGGACGATGGAATAATCGGCGTCTCTTTTGATGCGAGGATAATTGGAGCACGAGACCTAGTTGAACATGGCTGGGGTAGTCCTCTCAGCCTGGCTTCCCCTCGGCCTGACCCGACGCTCCAGGCTGGAGTCAAGCATGTACACCATATGGGATATATGACTATTCTGTCCATTATACTAACAGTACCCGTTTTGATTCTTGCTTGGGCTCCACTTCCAGACAGGGAAATCGCCTATGGCTCTGCATCGCTGGCACTAGCAACGATTGTCCAAACCGTCATTGCGGGCCCGTTCTACCCAAAAGCATTGAAAGCCTTGATCTTTTCTAGGATAATTGAGATGGATCTGCTCATTGTGCTGAGTACAAGCGCTGCCTACGTTTTCTCAGTCGTGTCATTTGGATATGTCATTGCGGGGCAACGACTCTCCACTGGTGAATTCTTCGAGACCAGCACATTGCTGGTTACTCTGATCATGGTTGGTCGATATTTCGCCGCACTCGCTCGTCAGAAAGCCGTCGAATCGATTTCACTTCGGTCACTACAGGCGCCTACTGCTATCCTCACGGACGACTCGGCGGCCAATGAAAAAGAGATTGATGTCAGACTGCTTCAATATGGGGACATCTTCAAGGTCGCTCCAGATTCTCAGATTCCTACCGATGGCACAGTCATCGGAGGCTCGTCAGAGGTCGATGAGTCAATGATTACTGGAGAGTCTATACCGGTAGACAAATCCCTTGGATCTGCCGTTGTTGCAGGATCTGTGAATGGTTCTGGGATCTTGATTGTCAAGTTGACGCGTCTCCCTGTGGACAATACAATCTCTATTATCGCAGGGATGGTAGATCAAGCAAAGCTTTCAAAAGCAAAGGTGCAGGATATCGCGGACCGAGTGGCGAGCTATTTTGTACCTGTGATAGTCGCTCTAACTATCATCACCTTCGTGATATGGATCGCCGTAGGCATTGCAGTTCGAAAACAGTCCGGGTCTCGAGCAACTACGGAGGCCATAACGTACGCTATCACTGTCCTGATTGTATCTTGTCCTTGCGCAATCGGCCTGGCAGTACCTATGGTAATCGTTATAGCCAGCGGCGTTGCTGCCGAGCGAGGCATTATTTTCAAGGGCGCAGACAGCATAGAACTCGCCTGCAAAGCTTCCCACGTGGTATTCGACAAGACCGGAACCCTCACCCAAGGCAAACTGACCGTCGCTATTGAGCACATAGACAACGCGAGCAATACCATGTCTCTACTTCTCGGTCTAGTTGGGAGTAACAAGCACCCAATCTCCGCCGCCGTTACTGCACATCTGAAAGCCAAAGGCATATCACCGTCTACTGTCCCTGATACAAAGCTACTAACCGGCAAAGGTGTAGAGGTTTTTGCACCAGGCCTTATTCTCCGCGCAGGAAACTCACGATGGCTCAACCTCTCGTCTGACCCGCTGGTCCGATCCATACTTGAAAAAGGCTATACAGCATTCTGCTTTACAATCAACGACAACCTCGCCGCCGTATTTGGCTTAGAAGACTCACTTCGCCCTGATGCCCGCGAAATCGTCACCAAGCTCCAGGAACGCGGTATATTCGTTCACCTTCTCTCAGGTGACGACGACGGCGCCGTCCGCTCTGTCGCAAGACAGCTCGGCATCCCAGCTCAAAACATCCGCTCCCGGTGCACTCCAGGCGATAAACAAGCCTACATCCAAGCCCTCCACGACCCACTCGACCAAGGATCTCACAAGACGAGACCAACAACAATCTTCGTTGGCGACGGCACAAACGACGCTGTCGCCCTCGCCACCTCCACAATCGGTGTACATATGAACCAAGAAACCGGCACCGACGTCGCCAAATCCGCTGCAGATGTCGTGCTCATGCTGCCGAGCCTACTCAGCATCCTGACGATGATCAACATCAGCAAGAAAGCCGTGTGGCGGATCAAGTTCAATTTTGGCTGGAGCTTTGTGTATAATCTGTTTGCAATCTTACTTGGTGCGGGCGCATTTGTGGACGCTAGGATTCCACCTGAGTTCGCGGGGTTGGGAGAGTTGGTTAGTGTCTTGCCTGTTGTTTTTGCGGCTGTTCTCTTGAGGTGGGCGAGGGTTTAAATAACCATTGGGTGAGGGTAGCCATACACTCGACCGTTGTCTTGGCCTGCCTTGTATGTAAACTTGAGACATCTGTTATCATGTCAGAGAAATGCATGTTGTGATAGTTCCCAAGGTATTGATTAAGCTCGGTGATTAACGTGAGGAACCTGAGGTACCAGAGGCGATATGCACTTTGCCTTCCCGTAGAAAAGTCCCCACAGGATTATGCCTATATAAGAGTCTTCTACTTCCAGAACTAGTAGTCTTTGCTATATCAGTGAATAACTCCCAAAGCTAATGGATATTACAGAGCTAGGGCGGTAGTCATAGTAGGAAGAGAGACATTAACCGGCCAAGGCCATGTATACTAGAACAAGAGAAGCCAGAAGGAACTAAGCTAGAAATGGGGAGAAGGAGGCAAATAGATAAGAGCAAGGCTACGTGTGAGAGCTGGCGTGTCATAGAAAGAAAGATGAATTGGTCGGTGGTGACGGAGACCTGCTGTGGTTTCGTACGGAGTCCGCGGGACCCGGCCTGGTAAGGTGGTATTCAAGAAACTAGCCATGATGTATAATTTCGATAGCATAGGGCAAACAAGCGACTGAGCCGTAGCGCAATGGCAGGAATTTATAATGTGACCACATTGAGAGGAATGGTCAAGGTTACGTGGGCTCGACTAAACCTTCATTTAAGTATATATCCAGCGACGGCCAAATGAGAAACTGTAGACATCATGTGAGGACCGAGCCCTAAAGCTCAAGCAGTTACAGTGAGAAAATAATCCCCATTGGCGTGCCAGATTTCTGCAGTTAATCATTTCCTCTCACTACATTCGTTTCAAAGCGTTGACGGGTGTGACGCTAGACAGCAAGATTACGCAAGGTAGCTGCTTGTACAGTATTTTGTCACACCTCCACCACTAATAGTCCGCGCCCACGATGACGTTCTCCCATAAACCACTGTACTTTGATGAAATGGCATGAAATCCCCCGTCTTATAGCGCTTTAGTACCTGTCCGTCGTAGTAGTAGAATTTACAAGTCTGTTAGCTTTACACGTTCGGGTAAAAGGGAATCGTGTAGCGTATACTCGCCATGTTTCCGTCAATCCCGTAGAGGCGAGCATGGGAAGTGGCAGCCCCATAATAGGACCATGATTTCAAGCCTTCCGGAAAGTCAGTAGTATAAGAGACGGCCTCAATGCAATAATGACAGCTCCGCTCAAAAACCTTTATTCCTCTGTCCATCGTTGTAGCATTGTCAATTACCCATAGTCGAATTATTGGATAATGTAGTGGGGTGGTCCTATCTTAGAGAGGACGAACTTCTATGCTTATTCCACCAGATCTTGAAACATGTATTTGGAGAAACGACTATACGGTATTTGTCCAAGGGTTCCGACTTTCGGCTATATGATCTTCACAAAGTTTACTTGTAACTCAAAAGACCTTATACAAAAGCCTAGAATACCCGTATACCTTCCCTGATTCTTTTGAAATAGAGTTGGCTTTTCCCGGAGATCCCCGGTTTTAGCAATAGGCACCACATTGTGGGAGGTTTCAGTCAGTCACGGATTTCACAGCTTCCCCACTCCCAGATTAGAATTCAATCTCCAACTCTTGCACATCGCTACATATCACGATTCATTTGACCCCTAATGATCCTACACGAAGTGAGGGCTCTTCTACGACTATACCTCTCGAGAAACCGCCATGGAATCGGCTCCGCGGAAGCCCCGGAAGTTAAATGGCCCACAGGGCGTCCAGAAGTCCATCGCCAGTCATAATCGCCTGACTCGAACGATAGCCTGCCAATCATGCCATATTCGCAAGGCGCGATGTGTTTATGCTGCCCAACATCGTCGGTGCACGAATTGCTTCCAAGAAAACCAGCCATGCGTGCCTAGAGGACATGTAGTGCGGTATGTTCTTTGACGATGAGGGAAAGGACTTTGAATGGATGAACTAACTAATCTGATAAATACGTTCATTTGCAGGGCTATTGAAGAGGAACCCGAAGATCCCATTTCCGAAGCCTCCCACAATACCTTCAACCTGCCATTGCCGCGCGGTATCGACCACGAAGTACCTCGCTGGGCTGCTGTCTATTCGATGGTACAGGAGGTCCTCCACTTTTTTCCACCCGAGGATAACATATCCGATCACCATGGAGACATAGAAGCACCCGAACGGGATGAAGTGCATCCAGATATGAGAGCCCCCAAAAGGATCGCTCCTCAGCCATTGTCGACACTGGGAGATACAAAGGACCCAGCCTCGACGATCGAAAATGCACCAGAGCCGTCTCTATATAAAATATCGGCTGGAAGCCCTTGGAATGATTCCGCAAGAAATAAAGGCTTTGGGCTTACGGCTTCTGAAAATAGCAATGGAGGGCTGGATTTAGACGATATTGATGCTCTGCTCAGCTTTTGACGGCCGTCCGGTGGATGGGATTTGCTTATCCAGGCCTGCTCTTCTGAAGAGGCTCTTAAGTATACACAGCATTCATGCATTCTTGGGGATTTGGAACCCCGAAACGGTCTTCCTCATAGCAAAGCTCGTCAATGACTCATATAGGGATTATGAGGTTGGTTCTCAGACCCACGAACTGAGTGTACCAAGAGTGGTGCTTTGCTTGTAGACCTTCAACACTTTTCCAAATTGGTTGGATGTCGCCACCAAACTATCAAGCGTCCTTGCTTCGAGGCTATGTATATGGGTCGCTTCTCAAAAGGAGACTCTAGTGAGTCCGGTTTGCCCTGATACAGTTTATATGTAGGACACACAAACATGAAAGCTCCTTGGTATGCTACTTCAATACGATGAGATTGGCCGGGAAGGTCCTTTGAAATTCATGATAAGTACAGCTAGACTTAGTGCTGTTATGTCAGATATAATGTCTACTCGCGGCTTAGAAACGAGGCGAGGCGCCAGGAAGGCCCCGGCAGGCTGCCCATCGAACTACATGTTGAACAATACTGGGGCTTAAAGGCTGAAATCTCTATACTGCCGTAGGAATGAGAATTCGCTGTGAAAGATGCCTAACCTCCCTTAACCCATTGTGCGAGAAAAAATCAGTTAGGAACGAAAGCACTAGGCCTGTATAGGCAGATCGATATCCTGCAGATTCTCAATGACGATCAACCTTTGGTACACCTCAACGCGTTTGATCCAATCACGAATGAATTCTAAATCTAAAATAGGGCGGTTTTGGGTAGGAACGACCCGCCGATCTCAACCAGTCCCAGGGTGGGGGTGTTAATCGAACCTCTTGAAAGCTCTCCCTAAATCCCGGGTTAGTTACTCGAGGCAGAGGGTCAAAGCCCGCGTTGATAACAACTTTACTGTTACAGGGCTTGTGCGCAAACAGTCGTCTACTGACCGTCCTACGGCGTTAAAATTGCTTTTTTGTCGTATTAGAGTTGTCACATGTTCATGCAAATGCAAACGACTGCTGATGACCGTCCGCATAACAAGAATCTGCTCGAGTGATGATGGCTAAGCGAACTACTTGATCGGCATTGGGGGTGTTGTTTTTCTAAGGGACCACCAGTACGAGACAATTCCACAAGCACTTATTCTATCACCACATGTGGCTTGATTCATAGCACCTCGATTCAAAAGCCTTTTGAAACAGAGACATTCCTGCCCGGATTCCGGTTTGACATGACTTGGTTATTTGGCTGTGCCGTTTGCTACTTACAATCAACGGGGATGAAGCAATATGAATCTGAATTTCGGCTATAAAACATTGAACCTTCTTGAGTACAACTGTCTTACATCGCAATAAGGACTAAGTGTCTAGCTATAAGACATTGCGGCAGTCTACTCATCCAAATCTGAGACGGGGCGACGGAGCGTCCCAATAGTCGTATCGAGTTTACGCGCGTCCCCTCTGAGACTTGGGCCATGAATGTGTACAACCCAACATTACCCATTTCCTTGCATCTCATACGCTACGAGCGACTTCTGAAAAGTACAAATGTGATTCTGCCACTAATATCGATTTCCTTCGTTTGTGCGGTTGGTGTTACAATACTAGATATTTCAGGTAGCGATCTTCCCAACTGAAGGAGACAGGAATATGCTAAAAGTGGCGAAGAATCCAGCATAACAACTCCTGCAGACGCTTCAAACGCATAGCTCCTCGGAGGTTAGGACTGAATGATATTGGCGCCGATGAACATATAAGCGGCGTCTTTCGTATTATATTACCTTTACCTTCGCCCTCATCTTACACCTCTACGGTCTTGGACATAAAGGGAGGTATTGAAAGCCCAAAATTCTCCTACGAAGATGTCTTATCATCGAATCCTCCCTAAACCTGATGTTTTGGATAACGAGTCCCCCGCATTAGACCGTGCTCAAACGAGTAGTGTTCTCGCCCTATATCAGTCAAAGGACGGTGGCATTCTCAAAGCTTCCACTGCGGAGGGGCAGGCTGACTTCACATCAGAAGGTGCGTTTGGAATACTTCAACAACACCATTAGAGCCTGTAGCCCAACTTTCAATCGCCTCGAGAGCCTCCGGTCGAATGCATCTCAGGCACCCTTCTTCCTTTGGACGTTATTACTTAACAATGAATTATAGCATTTTCTCAGTATCGTCAAAATTTCCTACCTGCTGCGACAGCAGCAAATCCAGGTCTTCTACCGCCCGCTATAACTAGGATAGTAGAGGAGCAATGGAGGCGGCTTTCCCCAGCGGAAAAGGACCAGTGGCTCCCACTAGGTGAAGTAAGTCTAACCATATGCTATGTGGAAGATAAACGTAACAGTAATTCAAGGCTGATTGGTTCAAGAGTCCAAACAACAAGGACCGACACCGTTGTTCCGGGGATGAGTATCCGTCCCGGGAACAAGATGACAGTGAAACCCGTAGCGGAAGATCGGCTAATAGATATAACATCCCCGTGCCAAATCTGAGGATTAGGCCCGTGGGTAATGACGAAGCATATCCACCTACGTCATTGCCTTCTTTTACATCTTTGGCTTGGGGTACCAATGACAGCTTTCCCCAATCCCATGATCTCAGCAGACTGAAGGACTTCTGTGATGGGGGCCCTGCAGAGGCAGAGCATTACTGGGAAGCGCCCTTTTCACACCAGCCCCAGTATGACGGTGATACAAGGGAACCCAATAGGGTTGATACACATCACATCGAGGCTCGCCCGTCTTCAACCACTGAAAGAAGGAATGACCAGAGACTGGCCTCTCTCACACATGCCTCTTCCGGGGAACACGGATCTCAAACGATGTTTGGCATTGCACCACCATCATGGATGCTACAGAAACCTGGAGCGTATTCACAACCTGGGAAACCCCAATCGCAGGGCTTAACAGCAACTGGCCCTACATCAACACCGGAGATCACAGCAAAACTACTTTCAGTTTTCAATAAGATTAGCACGCTAGCCTATGGCTCACCGCCCATCAATCCCGCATTTCAAAGGAGCGGGTCTCGAGGTCCAGTGATATCGGTAGATGGACAAGATCCTTCAACGATAAAGACCATAATCGACTACCTCCACAGTACCTTGCCAATGGAAGGATTCCGAACCCGGGTTTTCAAAGGACCAGATGCTCGTCCCCGACACATGTCGCGGCGGAAAAACGGTCCCATTGTTGAATATCTAAATAACATCTCAGCATGGCATCACATTTCAGCCCAGATTGTCGACTATATACAACATCCATATCGAGGGTTACGGGCCAAGTCGAAGCGGGCTGACGATCTGGGAAATGGGTCGGTGCTATCCTCGCGCGAAGCAGGTTACCCCCTCCCCGTGGCCCTCATTGCCAGATACCAGCTTACAACCGTGGATGCATTTGCTTGTGAGATATCAATCGACGATCCATACTCACAAATGACTCACCAGCAATGGATGGAATCTCTCTGGCGTGGTTGTGTGGGTCCAGATATCGTTGTGTATATCCAGGATCACGAGATTCCGGAGATGGGACAATCTCAGGATCTTGTGTACAGTGCTCGCCTGCACGACACTCTTGGTATTGTGATACCGCGTGCTAGGGGCTCTTCCAAGGAGCCTAAGGAGAGAGTATTGAGACATGTCGTATGGGCTATTGATTCTATCGTGATGAGCACACGTTGCCAATAATGTACATATCCTGGGTCCATTCCTTTGTTTTATTTCTTTCGATTCTATATCTATAGCATAGTATACGAGATGCTATCTACTCGTCCGTGAAAATTCCAATCGTTTCTCAGTCTCTTTATTGTTGAACATTTTCCACAGTATCAATGCCTAACTACGTCAGGAGTGACCACACCTCTCCAGGCAGCCACTCGCCCCTTTTGCGTTTATGGGTTTCACAAGGACAAACGAAAGAGGTGTGACAGAAATCTAGACGAGGCTGATAACCAACTAACCAATGAAATGGAAAGGAAAACTTATCCTTGCGGGAGTCCCCTCCTTGCTTTTTGGGTTCCAGCATACGAGGTGGCTGGTAGACCGCGAATCATTTGTGTAGAAATTGCTCTGCTCACTGATCTGACTGGCTCCCACTCTGTGACACACAAACGCGTGTCATGCTTGGTGTGAGGGACCCCTGTAGGGGCACATTCGTCTATGTTGATAACTGCAGACCGGTTACACAGTGATCAGGACCTGTCACAAGACCAATACTGACACTCTCATAGCTTGGGACGTTAGGTAAAGACAACTTACCCAGGCCATACAGGGTTGGATCGTATAAGAGGTATCCGTTCGAACACGCCAATAAAGCGTTCATGTCACATTACACAGCCTGCAGGGCCGTGGAGATACTGTTCTCCGGTACTTCCCCTGCTCTCGTCATAGTTGAACCGCCTCAAAAGCTTAAGCCTAGACATCAAGCTGAAATACAAGACATTAGGCTGTGGAAGTATCGAGGTGTAACTGTCCCACTCATGTGTTGTCTCACAGTAACAGCGTGTGATGGGAGTTACATCCGGCGGTCATGCTGTGGCATCCACATGTCTTGATGGATTTGTGTTGCAAGGTAACTGGCCTCTTTGGTATCCTTGCTAGTGTACGGAAATTGATTCGGGATGTTATTCACGCGTATCTAATTGGTCAGTCTCACTCATATGGAGGGTTCTCGGTTTTATTGGGCAGGTATTGAAAAGCACATACCTGGACGGTGGGATTCTTTCAACAACTGGGCGCCGATTTAGGGCAGCGATCCCTTTACTTGCATAGACTAACAAAGCTAAAAGCTGTGTAGAGCGGTCTTGCGTTTTCTATATCCTCCGATAGCGATATCGGGGTAGAAATCAATGGCCGATCCGAATCTGGGTGTTAGTATCTGGGATGGGACGAGGCGAGGTATGATCCGAGACACTCAGAGCTCTAGAGAGCTCTCTATTCTGATGGCTTAATAATAGGTTGAGCTCTATCTAGGAATTGATGATAGTATTGAATCACCTAAGCGTCTATATCTGTATCTTAAAATGAGTGGAAAGTTGGTAAAGATTCAAGGTACTTTGATATTGGAACCGCTACGAAAGGTTATAGAATTATTTAGGTTTATATTGACTGTAAATAATTTACATATATCACTCTCTCCGACTGGCTTAGAGATGAACTATACTAGAACATTGTCAAGGTCTACCATGCTTATCCCATCATGAACCCTTCCCATTTGACTACCCCGCTCCGTCATCATTCGGGTTTTTACCGACGAAATTCGGTATAATATATACCACCTCCTATACTATACCTGCCCAAAACCCTGTGATGACCCATATATGAATGTCCAACTTACATCAAAAATGGCATTTTCCACTCGTGCCGTTATTGGTCATTGACAGCGCCTATGGTTATGAGACTATCTTGTACATAACGTGTAACCCTTCAACGACTATTGATCGACTATTCATGGATATACTACAGGTCATGCCATAACCTGGGAGGTTGAAGGCAGAATCTCAAACACTTTGGGGTGGGTAGGGCAGTTGTGCAAAATGGTCTTGATATGGAGAGTTGGTAACTTGCGCGGCTGGATGTGTTGGCGCTACTGCAGAAATACCAATAAAATCTATTTCCGAAATGAATGACACCTGATCCCTGTCGTATTCCTAGCGCCCGAGTTTCAGCCTGATGCTCGTCACCAGCTAATGCCCATCCAGAACAACACTCAGAGAGCTGTGGAAAGACCCTTACTAAATAGAGTGAAAGATGGACGAATATTCTTCATTGTATAAAGAGATCCAGTCTCTAACTGCTCTGACATCACTCATTTTCCAGCGGCCTCCGGATGATATAGACTATGGTGAGCTCGGTAACGACAAACCATCGTCTAAGGAACCTGAACAGGGGCCCGACGAGGAGCTGGATAAGCTCCCTGACGAAACAGACTTCGAAGACGACGTAACTACCGGCGATCCAACGGTGGCTCTTGTTCTCTTGAAACAGCGATCGTTAGATCGCCTTGCTGAGGTTTTGGCCAGGTTCAAGACACGAAAGACCGGTCGGCATGGGAGGGGAAAGAAAAAAGATGCCCATCTTGATGCGAAACATGTCACGAGTGTGGCTATGGTGGAGGACAGTATTCTTCAGCGTGTAACATTCCTTTGCGCGAAGAATGAGGGCCTGAAGGGCGAGGATGAAGTGTTCCTAGAAAGGCTATGCGAGCTACTAACTTCTATCTTGAAAAATGGTAAGTGTTTACATCCAGCTTCACTATCGGACTTAGGTATCTAATGACTATTAGGTCAAACGCAAACCGATCAATCGGAGGTGTTTGATCTCATATTTGAGCACAATACACCTCGAGTTGAATATTATTCTGGAGTAATTCGAGACGCATTTAAGCGGGCATCAGGTCTTAAAGTGCCAGATACGCTCACAGAAGATACCATTAAAGATATGGTAGATCAGAAACTCGAGGCAAGGCTGTGGGAGGGTCTCATTATCAACATCGATGGGAGACAACGTGAAGGTTCGCAGGAACTCCCAGACTGCCTCTCGGACAAAGATCTGGATAAAGCGGTGATAGAGACGTGTGACAGAATACGGAGTCTTTTTAAGGTGTCTAATTCTCATAGTACGCGCAATAATGAGTTACGGGACTTCCTCGAGAGCTTTTATGCCATCATTCGAAACCCCAAACAACGGCCAGCCCTGAAGAATCTCCTTAAGCAAGCGCTACATGGCAGCGAAAAGCTTTTCACAAAAGCGTGGGATGCTCTTCTATTCCTCTCGCGAACTTTCCATGCTGCAGTGACATTGGTCGAACTGGCGTCCAAGCTGAAGTTGAAGCTTTTCAATTCATTCAGATTCGTCCCCGTTTCAACTTGCATGTTCAAAACCAAGACTTACGCTCCACTGGGGAAAGAGTTACCCCTAAAGGTCTTGGGAGCACTCCCGTGTCAGCCGGAGGGCAATGGATGGGTAAAGCTTTTGCAAGACCAAAGGACGATCAACGAATATACAAATATACTTCGTCTCCCCAGATCGATCCATGCGGAGGTTCAGCTGATGGGCTACCTTGAGACCTCCTTATCCAAAAACAATCACCAGGTTTTTCCATATATTGGATGCAGTAAAAAGTGCTGCTTCTTCTGTGAAGTATTTCGGGCGCTTCACGGTAAGTTCTCTGCACGTGGAACGCATGAAACAGTTTTTCCCAGGTGGGGATTACCCCAAGGCATAGCGGTAACTAGCAAGCTAGAGTGGCTAGCTCCACTGATGGCTAAACTTGCTGCATTCCTGAGAGCAATGCTCCGGAGGGTGCTCAGTAAGCCTTATCCCCTTCCCCACAGAGAGCTATGTAAGCAATCATCGGCAGCATTATCCACGGCGCAGGCCGAACAGCAGGGCGAGTCAATATATTCTGAAAGGCCATCAATGTTCAGGTAAGGTGTCCATAATATCTTCAGGAGCAACCTGTCATTGACAAGGGTAGAAATTTCTTGGTGCCGGGCGCGTTCTCTGCAAGTGACAGACAAGTTCAGTTTTCACCTATGCCTGGTGAACCTGGATTCGCCGACTTTCTAGCTCCAAGCATGCCCCATGTTAGCAACCGTCTACCAATCGAACAGGCTGAGATGTACAAAATAAATCACGACAGGAAGCAATGTTCGTTGGAACGGATACACGAGATGCAATCACCGGAGGCTACGAATAGCAGACTGTGTCGACATTGCCGTAGATCAGCAGGATCAAGATGTTCAGCATGTTGGACATGGTACTGCTCACACGCCTGTCAACGACGAGATTGGAAGAGGCATGTTTTCACTTGCCGCACACCGAAACGCCCCAACGACATCGACTTTTTCAGGCTAATTGTCAGACATGTGAAGAGGGCAATGATGAGCGAAAACCCAGAGACGATTCGTAAATCACTTCTCGACCTGTTTGCTGATGATTACAGCTGCCGCACGTTTGGTTTCAACAATTGCACGAGTACGAGGGAGGCTCTCTGTCTCGTCTGTCTATACGATACTATGATAGCAGCATGCCGCTTCCCTGCCAGAGTCCTCAATAATTACCTAAAGGATGGACTACTTGGTGAAGTTTTACTCTTCTTCTGTCGATTACATATCGAGCAAACGGGTGGTCAGCTCGAATGCGAGTGCATAGCGTGGTATCTAGAACGTCGGAAAATAGGGCCGTTTCCGATTCCCAACCTAGAGGGGGAGGTATACAGCATCTGGGAGACAGCCCATGACGAAGCATTGAATTCTCTTGATTTATACGACAGATTCAATGATGGGTGCAGATTGAATACCGCGCAGGCTGAAGTATTCAAACTGTTTGTAACAATAAGGGGCTCTATTTATCAAATTCCGGACACTAACTCTTCAACGTGGATCAACTTTGGATTCTGCTACTGCACTTCCTTCCAACAACGCCAGGAACTCTCTCTCAAATATTCGTTGTTGGCCTCGTCCAACGCGAGCTTTGACGACATAGTCTCCGCATACGAAACCTCCACGATGGCAGAATTGATGACAAAACATGGGATCGACCTGTCAGACCTCTCCCAAAAGGGAGTTAGACTCCAAAGACCTTCCGGGATGGTGTACTCTGTCTTCCGGCTCATGATCGGAGTAAGCCATGCTCTCTCTGGCAGGTTTTGCAGCTGCTTTCGAATGCAACCAGATCGACCATGTCACGGCGATTTCGAGACACATTTCGATTCTGAGTGTGACGTAGCCTATGGCTTCTACCTAACTAATAGCTGGGAGAGGTGGCAGCTTCTGAACTTCTACCGGCATTTGTTCAACTTGCCAGAGTTCGATCCCAGGGCTATGGCAGCAGCAAAGGAGAGCCCTCAACGCGGAGCTCTTGAGCGGTATATTGATACTTTGGTTCCAGATATGAGACGAAGGATTTTTGATATGGATCGAGCAAGGTCTATTCTATTCCCGAATTTTAATTCTGGGAGTAGTGTGACTATTCAAGGTGCGGAGGAAAGTTCTCGTCTCCCTTGTCATTGTAGGGTGCACGATGTCTTGGGTCCACCAGGTCTCTACTATGGAAAGGGGGATGATATACTGGACAGTACGAGCTGCTGTCTCTTAGTTAGAGACACTGTAGGTTAATCAAGTTTCTATGCCAGTTAATGTAACAGAATCACCGATTGAGTTCCTGTCTCCATGCTTCACCAACACCAAGCTTGTGGTATTACTCCAGAGGCATGAAGCTGCTTTATACCTGCTCCAAGTCCCACACAGCTAGGAAGAATACGGTATAATGTGTAACTCAATCGATTTATGTGGACCCAAGCAAATGAAAAATGACGAAACGGTGGATTATGCTCGTATCAAATTAAATTGTGACAATCCCAGCTGACTATGACTAATGACCAGGCACAGACTAGGCAGACCGCCATTGATCTGCATTCTGATGTACTCAAAACCGGATAATTTATCTCCGCAGGCTTCTCGCCAAAGCGTTATTCTATCAAGCCGAGGAGGCACCGTGATCCTACTTTAGCAGGTGACTTGACGATAACTTACTATTAAATCATCAAAATCGATATCTGGATTTATAGAATAAAGCATGGGTACGAACCAGATCTAAATGCTGCCATAGAGCCTGGCTAATAGCGTAATAGGAGAGTCCGAGGTCTGTTATCCATCGCGAATAGCATGTTCTCACTAACATCATTGCCCAGTTCCGGTGTGCACTATGTGGTACCAGCTTCAACATCGCACGTATCCGGACCATCAATGAGCCCTGTTCAGCGGCGTGGTCCAATGAAGATCCACAACATTTTGTGTCCGCCCTCGACGAGGACGACGAAAAGAAATATGGGGACTGTTCCACTGCAGAGACAGGCTGTGTCTGGGCTATTCGCAAATGTGAGGATATCCGTACGGGAACTGATGAGCAGGACGCGCCCGAGTACAGATACCTGTTTTTTGATATGGTTGACGGCCAACTCCCCACGGTCGGACAAGCGGTGCCGATGGGTGAACCATTGGAGGAAAAGGCAGGCCGATTTGGTGTAAGAAGAGTACATCTTGAACATATCGCTGGTCCAGGATGTTGTTCTACACTGGGATATTCCGGGGCCGACATCTCTCTGGAGGAGATGCGAGGCTGCCAGACTGGGCAGGGTCTGGTCCACAACGATAGCGGAGACGAAGAGCCCTCGCCGGACGACCTGGAATGTGAAATTAACAGCGATTATTTCCTTTCGGGGCTTGTGGACTGTATGCCGTTTCCTGAAGTCGGGGGTGCGGGAGTGTCGCCCGCAAGACATCAGTATGATTGGATTGAACCGGCGGACCCCTTTGATGATGTACGGTCCCTCTGGATAATTACTGTTTCTGGTCATGCTAACGGTCTGTGTTAGTGGTTTGAACCCTATATGGCGGTGCCGTTCCATCCATGGTGTTTCGGGGTGTACATGAAACTCTGCAAGCTACGACTTGGCCATGTTGAAATCAACAAGCTTGTGGACTACTTTGACAATATCGAAAACTACCCGCTCCAGTACCGCGAGGAGCCCGATCCAGCCGTCCAGAAAGCCGCTGATGAAAACTGGGTCCATATAAGCGGTGATGAATGGCTCGCTGCGAATCCGTTCTACGTGCCCAAGCTTCGGGAAATCTTGGGGCGAGCAATGGATACTGGACCCTCATTCAGCCCCCAGGATGGCGCGTTTGAACCCCTTATCTCCATGGACAAGAATACGAGTGACCCGTTCGCTCGATTGCCCCAAGAAATACTAGATATGATTATAGACAACCTCTCTACGAAAGACATTGCATCCCTGCGCCTCGTCTCACGGAAATTCTACCAGCTCCATGTCTCACTCTGGTATCGCCTTATTCAAGAGGACATGCCTTGGTTATGGGAGGTTTGGTCAGATGAGAAGCCCTACTTCTGGGCGACGGTCACTGAGGGGGATATACAGCAGAATAAAGGGGAGACAAGGATTGAGTTTGGCGAGGAGAAGATCATGACACATACAATAAATGTTGATGAGCATTTGGCCAAATGGACAATGCCGATACCTGCACCTCGTCGAACGAATTGGTTTCTCTTGTATACGGATGTTAAGCGGCATTGGAGTAAATTGAGAGGCCTGTGGAACCGACGAAGGATATGGAATTATCAGCAGGGGTTAATTGCGTCGTTGAAGATGCATATCCTGAGCAGTGATGATCATACTGCGTGATCGCACTATATCATATTGTGTCGATATACACGTAAGTTATCATTTGAGAGAATGTATGTATATACCAGCTGATTCATGCTGAGACATAATCAGAAACGAACTGGAATTTGCTACGTGACTACACTATCTTGCTGGAACTAGTCCCAAACAACCTATACTTCAAGTGCACGAAGTGTAAATCCAGATTCTATAACATAGCAGGCAAATAAACCGGAGATATATATTTTGGGAAGCGGAGCATGCCTCCGGGGAGAACAAGCTTCAACTTCTCCTCCACGAAATAAAGATGAAAGTTCTTGAATGTCCCCATGAATGTTGAGTATCCAGTACCTCATGCACCCTTAAGAACCGTAGAAATGAGATAAAAGATGATCGACGCGAAACACGATCGCCAGAGGGCACAGGGCTCTAGGAATCGAAACAGATCCCGTTTGAGGTTAGCGCGCGTTGGTCTCCAGCCACACATAACGCCACAGCCAAGCCACAATGCCGAGCTATCTCGGTTGTTGTTATCATACACTGGCTACAAGAAAGTGTCGTGCCTGCTACATTTGGACGCCTGGCATTGATTCTAAAATTGCTGTTTAACTCGGTTTTGCTGCCCTCAAGGTTTGACGACGAGTTCATGGGCACGTAAACCGAAGGCACCGTGTTACAACCAGTTGAAAAGTCTTGCATAATGGCATTCACTGTGAAGGCTATGGAATTTTATCAAGTTCTTTCTATACGAGGGGGCCTTTTCCCATAGACATTAGTCTGACCAACTAAACTAAATAGGAAGGTTAGGCTGTATGCCCGGAATAGCAGGCTGTGCGCGCACGGAGAGCCGGGCTGTGCGCAGATCGCTACCCTTCATGTAATAACTGAGGCCAAAGCTTTCATGTTCCCTTGGCAGCAGGAGAGGGGAGCTGCCAAAGTACTGATCCCCAGCACCAGAAGAGGTGTCTTCCCATCAGCGCGATCAAAAAGTCACGTGGAGAATGGGGTGTCAGTATAACACCCTATATATGACGATACAGGTTTGAATTGTAGAGTGGGTAGGTAAATCTGCCATCATGAATGTTTCAACAGCTTCCCAAGTTCCTTTCTTGCCTTCACATGCACTTGATAAACAGCAGCTGAGACCAAGATTCGAGTGCAAAAACCCTAATATATCAGACCAGCCAATAGACCCGAAAGCCATCAGTTACCTCCCAGGAGAACCTTCTATCGGCCTGGAGGAAACCACGGTTAATGATTATCTTTCTAAAGAACTGAAAACATATCTTCTGGATGAGCTTTATGACCATCTGTGGCTTGTTGGGAGACGCTCCGGCCGGAGTATCGACGCCCTCCATGCACAAAGACTCAAAGGCCGGAGCGTCGTTCCCACCGAAGATCCCAGCCTTCATCTCATCTGGCATCGCAACCAGATTTACATCAAACCTATCCCAGTGTGTCTATTCAACTACACCTTTTGGGATATTTATCTAGGTCCAACAAAGGATAATAATTCTCCGACATCTTCGACCTTCGACCCCTCTATCGCCATGGGATTTTTGAGATCGTATGCCTTTCTCACGCCGCATCGCTTGGACTTTATCCTAGCAAAAGAATCCCACTTGATCCCCGACGATATTGACTGGATTGCCTGGTCCAAATTCATCCATAAATTTCGGGAATTAGGCGACGAACAGGTCGCACAACGATACCACTACGGCCAGCTGCGCCTCTCACGACTTAATTGGGCGGTTCGCATCGGTCGCCCGCAGCACGCCAACACACTATGGTTTTACCATCTCCCTCATTGGTCAATCACCTCGTATCTCTCCCAGGCTACTGTCCCACTTCTGTTCATTTTCGCTAGTGTCTCGGTCGTTCTCTCAGCTATGCAGGTGGCTTTGTCAGTGCCATCGGACAAAGGGTTTCTCCAGCGGCTAGAAGACGCTGGACTACCGCAGATGGAACTTACATTCTGGGCGTTCTCTATCTCGATCCTCTTGCTATCGGCGTTAATCTGGGTGTTACTTTTGGGGGTTCCTTTGGGTGCGTTGGCATGGCAATTGTCATGGGGGTTCAGAAAGAGAGAGCGCGAAAAGGGTGATCGTCTACTCAGCGCTTAGGTACGGGATGTGATAGGGCAGAAAACACCATGCAAACCTAATGAGCGGTGGGGTTATCAGCCTTGCAATGAACACGAACACGACCACATGATTAAGATTACTATTCCTATGCTGTCTTTATAGCACTCCAAAGGGCTTTCAAGCACAAGGTACTTAAGTAATCTCCAGTGTCGGACTGTGCAACGACAATGTGGGGCCGGCTTTACACATTCGTATTGCTCCTGCCATTCCTAGGGTTGCTGACTTACAACGAACTTATCAAGAACATCCCATCGCCAGTTAATCCAGATCAAGCTCATAAAGCAGGATTGGGGATCGTCCCCGCTCGAAATTATTCTTCCCTGGTCCATAAACGTGGAACTGAGTAGCTTTCCCTTGTAACTCCACACCTACGAATAGACTACAGCTAATATATCGTAGTATCGTCTTCGTTCATGGCCTCGGGTCGAATCCTGATACGACATGGAGGGCTAGAACATCGACACAAACGACAGGTGCATCAACAGAATACCCGTCATGGATTAGTGACTTTCTTCCAGATGATCTCAGTTTGCCAGACCATCAAGATGTGCGGATTTTCTTCTTCAACTTCGACTCATATTGGAAGAGGGACGCGGTCCAGACACGCCTCGCAAATATTGGTAATGACCTACTCGAGCACATCACCAACACCATGCGTCGATCGGAAGCAGTAGGTTTGGATCGAAGACCGCGTATTTTAAAACTGCAGTCACTAACGTGCACTCAAGGAGCAGCAGCGGGACCTGATCTTTGTGGGCTATAGTTATGGGGGATTGGTTGTCAAACACGCCCTTGTCCAGGCTAATGGGAATCAAAACTTTGCAAGTATTTCCACGTATACGAAAGCGATCCTTTTCCTGGGTACTCCACATCGTGGATCGAGCTTCAGCAAATGGGGTCGCATAGCTGCCCGTGCTCTTTGGCTGATTGGTTCAAGTCCATCTATGCTGGCTGAGGTCGAGTACGATTCAACCTTTCTATTAGACCTGCATACTTCATTTGAGGCAGCCGTTGGCGACAGAGTTCAGGTCTTCAATATCTTTGAACAGCGTCCGACTTTGATCCTGAGTGTTTGGTTCCTCAGATGGAGAGAATTTGTATGTTGCGAGTGCTATCATATCTAACTAGTCATACTGATAATGGCTGTAGTGTGTCCGCGAGCAGTCAGCAAAATATGGAGGGGTTAAAGTGAGAAATATTGGCCTCCCTGTCGACCACTCTGGATTGAACAAGTTTGGATCTCGGGACTCCAGCTACCAGACTATCTTGGCTGTCCTGATCAATACAATGAGTGCGAAATCTCCTAAAAGGCCGCGTCAGGCCCTGAACAAACAGGCGGAACTGTCGATCCCACTCCAACTACCAATGGTTAGGAACGACAGATTTACTGGCAGAGAACGTCTCTTACAACAGATACATTATTATTTACAGGAAGATTGCCAAGATATGCAGCAATGCATCGTCGCACTTTATGGTCCTGGTGGTATTGGAAAGACACAAACTGCGGCAGAATACGCCTATCATTATCAGCGGTGTTATACCTCGGTGTTTTGGATTGATGGGGCTAGTGAACATACTATCAGACAAAGCTTCTCTGTTGCTGCCGGACAAATCTTGAAAAGCTGGCGCAGATTGAATCATAATGAGACAGCCTATCAGATATTCGCCAAAGACTTTGGTGTTGAGGATTCAAAGACTTCCAGTACCCCAACTGCCGACCAAGCTGTCAAGGGAGTAATTGACTGGCTTTCTCAACTCGAAAACAATGATTGGCTCTTGATCTTTGACAATATAGATGACCTGGACTCATTTGATATCCGGTCTTATATGCCCAGCTCTCTACACGGGAATATCCTCATCACGAGTCGGCGGGCGGACGTCTCTGGTTATTGGAGGAGTGTAGAAGTGGAGAAAATGAGTGATAAAGAAGTTAAATCCTTATTGGCAAAAAGCTCTGGATTCTCCGGGGATATGAATGGTTTGTTTGAGTTATTACCTTCTCAATGCCGTTTGACTTGTTGACTTTGATTCTAGAAGAGGTCTCCCTAGAGCTGCTTCAGTTACTAGGACATTTTCCGCTTGCCATAGAACAGGCTGGCGCCTACATTTCTGTTCAGCACAAATTTCTGCCGCATGAGTCTGGCCTCTACTCTCAGGCGCTCCAGCGTTATATTCATGAATATCATTTGAATGCAGAGAGGCTCCTGAAGCACAAGCGGCCACAGTCAGTATGGGACTATCGAAATGACACAATACTTACTACTTGGGAAGTCTCACTGCGGAGAATTGAAATGGATATTCCAGAGGCTTCTGAGCTACTTCTTCTGTGTGGATTTCTGTCGAATAATGATATCTTCGAAGAACTATTCACGTATAGTCGATTTCAGCAATACAGTAAGTGCAGCCTCGACACCTGCTCAGCCACGTGACTATACTCATCGCCCAGATATACCACTCCAGGATCTAATGCATGTTCTCTCATCCTACTCGCTCGCCCGCTTTTCGGCAACAATGGATGCCATCACGATTCACCCCTTGATACATTACTGGGCTCAACAGCGCTTGCCACTGGAACGGAAACGCCGGCTCTCAGAAGAAGCCCTTCGCCTAATTGCTCGCGCTCTACGTCTAACAGAACAGAGCTATTCAGCGCAAAAGTATGCCTTGTTTGAAAGTCGAGTTTCATCTCATCTTCACGCCGCCCTCAAGAATGTTCAGAATCTGTCGGGGTCCTTGGAACCTGGAAACTCCTACGATCCACCCAGTGATATTTCTCTTCCACATACACTCTCAGTGGTGTACGCAATTACAGAAGGGTGGTTTCTTTGGATGTGGGCGGCTATCCTCGATATCAAGTTATTTTTCCTATCAATGCTTTACGAGGAAGAACAGGCCGAAAACGACATATGGTGGCTTGCATACAAGCTGACCATCGTTTTAAGAAGCCACACCCTGCATAAAAATACAGAACAACTATTTCGCTGGCAATTTGCAGAGGCAAGAAGAGTACTACACCCCAAACATCCGCGTGCGTTATATATCGCCGGGGATATTGCGTGGATAGTACTACTCCAGGGTCGCATCCAGGAGTCAAGAAAGTGGTATGAATGGGTCCTAACATCCAGACAAAGGGTCCAAGGCGAACAACATTATGCAACCCTTGGTGCTGTTATGGGTATAGCTACGATACTGGACAAAGATGGATCCCATGATGAAGCTCTACAACTAAGGATCATGGCATATGAAGGCCGAGCGGCTAGCTTGGGTATAGAAAATTCTTTGTCTCTTAATTCAGCCTATGCTATTGGGCAGCAGCTTTCCAATGAAGGGAAGTATGAGGATGCAGTCAAATGGTTTCAGCTCGTTTTTTATGCAAGAAATACAACATTGGGCCCTGACCATGCAGACACATTAAGAAGTGCCTGTCATATTAGTCACAGTCTTGTCCTACTGGATCGACACAGCGAAGCATTAGAATGGGACCAGATTGCATGGAAAGAAAGAAACAAGACATTAGGTCCTGACCATGAAGACACATTACAAAGTGCCCATGATATTGGGTATATTCTTTCCCTACTGGATCGATATAGTGAGGCACTGGCATGGAGTCAGGTTGCATGGAAGGAGAGACACAGAACATTGGGCCCTGATCATGAAGACACATTACAAAGTGCCCAAAACGTTGGTCAAAGTTTATTCCTGATGGATCGACACAGTGAGGCATTGGAATGGGACCAGATTTCATGGAAAGGAAGAAACAAGACCTTGGGCCCAGACCATGAAGACACATTACAAAGTGCCCATGATATTGGTTATGTTCTTTTCGTTATGGGCCGATATAGTGAGGCACTGGAATGGAGTCAGCTTGCATGGAGAGGGAGAAATAAAACATTAGGCCCAGACCACCAAGACACACTACAAAGCGCCCTTAATATTGGTGAGATCCTTCTCCCACTGCATCGCTATGGTGAGGCATTGGAATGGCATCAGATTGCATGGGTAGGGAGAAACAAAACATTGGGCCCTGACCATGAAGATACCCTGGCCAGCTCTCACAATATTGGAGAGAGTTATAAAGCTCTCGGTCAATATGATGAAGCGATGAAGTGGTTCAATTTGGCATTACAGGGTAGCCAGCGGGTATTAGGCATGGATCACGAGGAGACAAGAGTAACCATGAGAAGCATCGAGGATCTGGAACAGAAAAGAGGCAGGAATAAGTAAAGGTTTTGGGGAGGATTGTTACAACCAAGCACACAGCCGGCCATCCAACTAACTAGCGCGCAAATGCAACTACTGGTTTTCTGGATTCAGTGCTTCGTAGTCAATGGGATCAGACATCATCTCCAGAGCCGAACATTGGCCTTTGACGACGTTGGAAATTGTTGATATGGGGAAGATAGGAAGACGTCCATTGTATATATGCTCCTTATATATAAGGCCAAATTAGCGCGTACATATAGTTGCGGAAATGTCACTCCCACCTGTATGTCTCTACGGTTAATCATGCGGAAGAGAACTAGGAAGTTCACGCGACTACCAAGCACACTTCTCCGTATGAGCATGATCAAGTTCTCATCCCATTGGCTCTACCATAAGTAGTCTCTCGCATAATATAAGGGCATGTATCACTAGAGCCCGAAGGTCGCAAACGGATCCCACCACGAGCTTCTCGAATTTCCTGTATTGCCTGTGCTACCGGTACCACCCAGGCTTCCCCAGCTTGACCCAGATGACCCGGACTGGCCATTACAGCCAAGGTAAACAGCTATATCTCCTAGTCAGCTTCCTCCTAACACACAAAGGACATGTACTCATAGGAAGAATGGCACATAAAAGAAAAACACCTACATTTCGAGAAAAAAGCATAACTCTCCGCATTCTTCAAAGGCGTCTGCGAATCCAGACCTAACATATTCGAATACCCATACACCTCATACCCCAGAACACCCTTAGTATGACATAACTCGTGTAAACTCGACATCCGCTGATCCAGAACAGAGCAATCATCGGACGCCTGCGGCAGCTGGAAATATGCAGGACAAGTGCTCATTTGACCGCGATACCCGTCCTTACTGGCGTATCCCGTCTGCGTAAATGAACCCGACTGACAAGTAATGCTATCAGGCTGGCAGGAGTAGGTAGCGAGCCCACCTCCTTGTTGGGACGCCTCCTGGGCGATTTCTTCAAGGATCTCAGCGACATGATTTGTAGATGTTGAGTCGGTTGTTTTGAAGAATGTCTGGAAAAGAGATGTCACGTTGTTGGCGCGGATACTGGCAGCGGCTTTGGCGGCCATTTCACCTGCGCTGGTTACGGCTGCTTGGGCCATTTGGCTTTCGGAGGTGTCACATTCTACGAATACTGCGCGTTGTTTGAGTGTGTTTGCTGTGGTGAGGCTGGTGGTGGTTAATGAGAGGAGGAAGTTATTGTGATGCATTTTGAATTACTAAATCGCATTCAACCATGCACTGGATAGGAACAAGAAAGACATTATACGCCGGCAACCTGTAAGCTGGAAGATGCTGCTTATAATTCTTCTAAAAATTTCAGTGAGCAGCGAAAGCGTCCATTTTTGAGACGTTTTAAGATGTCTCACGCTTCTCTGATCGGCGATGTCGGGCGAAACTAGATTCAGGGTGATACATTCTATTCGAGAACATTACTTAACTAGTAAATATCCAAGCACTATAACACAATTTACCTAGGGTTACTGTTGCATGCGATCCATGTCTTATGTGAACTTTCACTTACATCAGTGGTTCTCATAGTAGGTCATCGACTGAAACAGGAAATCTTCCAGGACAACAGGTTCCGCATTATGTTGATTGATCTTATCAGCCATCGGCCAAATAAGGAAATAAGCATAACTTAGTATGACGCTACTAGAAAAACAAACCATCGGTATAGACACCGCGCGCCTTTTTGAATAATGTCCACGAATGTTTGGAATATCACGGTATATTCAGGGAGCGCACAGACCATAGGATTATCATAATCTCATAGCTGTTGTACATACATCAGAAGACCTTGATATCAACGTAAGCAAAGTAAAGTCTTGAGCTGAGTACTTTTCGCATCCTTCATACTTGCTCTTCGATTGTCCCCCATATACATAGGTATTCCTATCTTTGACTAGGCTACTATTATAGTAGCAATTAAAGATGGTAGCAGGCGATCTATTAAGGGGACCGACGGTCGAAGAGAATATAATACCCTCTAATAGCCCAATAGGCTGTCACCATAATATAAAAATAATAATGTACATGATTCCAAAATCATCAAATGAGTATAGCTTATAAACGAAGGGTCTGCGCAGAGCAGGATCCTCCAAGCGTTATCCCCTGATGTGACGCCTAATTAAAAGAACTCTAAGCACCGGTCCAAGAGTCCTGCTCAATGTTGATGGACTCGGCATGCCAGGTCTTACCACCGTCGGAGGTAGTGAAGCCGCTGGAGTTAGAGCCCTTGTAGAGGAAGAGAGTGTCGCCGAACTTCTCGTCCTCAGCGCTGAGGTGGATGGTGATGTTATTCCAGCCTGTTTAGGTCAATTTAATGTGGACCTCGCTTGAAACATATTCTGGAAGGACTTACTGTAGGCTTCGAGAGTTCCACAGTTGCCGGAGCCAGTGTAGCATTCGTCGCCGGAGTAGAGGTAAAGGAGCTCGGCATCAAGGTCTATAATTGTATATGTCAGATACTGGATGCGTGAGACATCAATGTGGCCAGGTTGAGGCTCACCGTCAGTTTCCTTGGAGATGACCTTGCCGTCCATGGTGACCGTCTGGTAGACTTTGCTGTTCTCAACGGTGACTTGTGACGTTAGTATTTGCACAAAGATGTCTCGATGATTATCGAGGATGTGGTGCTCACCCTCAAAGTCAACCTGTGCTCCGGTAGGGATAGTCACATAGGCCTGACCGTTCTGGCCGTCTATCATTTCATGTCAGCCTCGTCACCCAAATAGCACATTGGGGAGATACTGACTAGGAGTATAAGTGCTAGCAGCAACACACCATTCCTCAGCGGTAGCAGGGCAGCCCCTAATTCCATTGTCAGCCCTCGTCATCTACATTCCGTATATTTATGTACGTAAGGAAGTACACACTGAGACTCCTGGTCAGGAGACCAATTCAGCAAAGGCTGATACAAGTAGGAGCTGTCATCACCATTGGTGTGTTGAAGACCGATCCAAAGAGACACCCAGACCTGGTCGCTGGAGTCCTGCACCTCAACACCCTGGGGAACGGTAGGCGGCACGAGAGACCAGGTCGCCTTGGTAATGTGGGCGTTGGTTGCGGGACCGGAGTAGAACCCGTTACCGAAGGCCCAGGAGTCCTTGGTAGTGGCGGCAGCGCGCAGGGCAAGAGCCAAAGGAACGGCGGCGTAAGCAGAGCGCATTTTGTCAACAGTTAAGTAACAAGGGAAATTTGCTTACGATATGGCAAACCGGTCGCGCAAAGAAATGAATGAAGAGTGGCAGAGGAAAATAGTGAACGATAAGTTGGGATACTGAACTGGGAAAGGACAGACGCTATGTAAATACTTTCAAGGCTGAGCACCCTATGAGGATAACTTGATTGCCGGATGATTTGTCGGCATATTAAGCCAGGGGCAAGGTGGAGCCCGTTTTACCTATATGGCCCGTTACCGTAATTCTTGCTCTTTAGGGCTAAGCTTCGGCATAAAAACAAGCTTGTTTTAGCCCGAAACAACTAAGTGAGCTTGGTGATACCAGTGTGGGAGGCAAGTTACGCACGCAATGCCGACCCTCTTGAAGTAAAGATGTTTTGGATATCACTGGGGAATCGGGATACATCTGGCCGGATGACTGGACCTGGATAAGGCTGAAGTCTGAGTCTCATTTTCCATTTGCCATCTTTCCATCTATTGAAGAATATTAGGGTTTCCTCGTAGGTACTCAGCTCATAAGCCCCAAGGTATAGGAATCCTGAGGCTCGGGGATGAGGTTCTGTTGGGAATGGGTCTGTGTATTTCTGACGAAATGATCTAAGGTTTATAATGCGTAGTCTAGGTAAAGGACCTGTGGGGGCTTTTCGGTGAAGCTTTATTAGGACGACAGTGAGGTCAAACTCCTTGAGCTTGATTGTTCTGGAGCACCTATAACATCTCTGTACCTAGACGAACGCCCCACGTGCTTTAGAGCTGACTTCCAATAGCCTCGGGGGTCAACATATTAACTAAGATGTAATTGAAGGCTTATTAAGAGGCTACTAAGACCGAACCTTCCAGCCCGGCTGTGATTCGCCAAAAGTTGTTCACATGCATAAGTTTATACACTTTCCTGTCCAGTTATCCCACGGAGCACAGGAAGCCCGAGATGCGCACCAATAGCCCCACCATTTTTCCAAATTCCAGTAAAGGTTGGTCGTTAAGAGATTTAAACTCCTCTCACCCTGAATCGGGCTGTGGAAGAATTGTTTTTTATCCGCACAAAATGTTCTTTTATACCAGTGGGATGTAAACCCGAAGGAAAACAACTCGCACGTTATTAGCATGCTTTCTGAATATATAATTCCAGTTAGCCGTCGTGGCATATATCACAAGCCGGTCCAGTCTTTGAACCGTCAAAGTGCTGATGTAGCCATTGGAGTCTGGGCATGAAAGGGATTATGACCAGTACGCTTACCTTCAGACCATTTTAAACCACTGGGCTTTTATGGTCTGTTAAACCGAAAGGGGTTAACGACCCAAGTGGCTCAAATAAGATAGTATTGAAGAGAATAGAAAGAAAGCTTGACAATCATATAGCAAGTACGAATAGCTAGATACAAAATGCAGTTCAGCCTTTTCTCCGTAGTCCAAGGAGCTTCTGGCCTTGCAGCAGTACGCTATGACCAGCACAGCGATTTTCTATACAAATTGATGCACGCCATTGGACCATGTGCTAGCACATCAGCCTTTGCAACAGAAGGGCCAGTGATAAACCCTTTCACGTAGGCTCGACTAACGTAGGAACAGCAAATACCCGTTTCTCAAACCCCAGTTTCCTCGAACGAAGCAAACTCATGAGCTTCTAGACAAGTGGGTTGGTCTTCGAGATGTTGTTTACTGTGGAAGGGGAGGTTCGCTGCTACAAGTCAGTTGTCACATTAATATATGTAATGGATATCTGCCAGCATTATTACCTTAGCATATCCGCGAAAGATGCAACATTTTCGGCAGCAACCCCCTCGGAGCTGTGTGATAAAGAGGCTGGAGCAGCAATAGCTGCCCCAACTGCCGCAACCAGAATAAACAGAATATGCTGCATAGTAGCGATAGCCTGAGGTTTGAATGGAATAGCGCTTAGTGGGTTGCAGGCCGGGGTCAGGGGCTGATACGAAGGTAAGTGTGAACGTGTTGTATACGGATGCAGGCTGCCTCTTTTATATCCTGACAAAGCGGGGGGAAGAATAAGAAATGAGGTACAGGAACCTACACTGCTTTCGAAATCCTTATCACAAACTTATTTCGAAAGCCCACAGCCAACAAATAAAGATATGGTAGGGGGACCTCCTCTATGGATAGTAGACGCTTGTGCAGGATTAACAGATCAGCTTGAAGGCCTGCTTGACTGCTAGTGGCTCAAATAACCTCGCTGTAAGTATTCATCAACTCAATGCGTCGTTCATTCCATCCTTTATGTTTCATAATGTAGAGACTCTCCGTCTTTCTCAGAGCCATATTGGTCAACCCCTTTCCGACGTGTTACATGCATACAGTCGTCGTGTGCGCTTGGCATGTGCCAACGTCATGGTTCCTGATTACTGTCTATGTTTATTGTCAAATTGTGGTATGCATCGGCAGGTCACACAGGTTCTGTCGCTGATACGAGGCATCGAAACTTTAATGTTGAGCCTGATCTAGTGTAAGAAAATACATCTAGTTTTATTTCCACTTTAATGACAGCTTAGGCTACATAGCTTCCGAACTTCATACAATTTCGGTTTCTATTACGATCACTCATATGATTTTAGGTGACAACATGGAACGTCTAAGCATGCTTTGATTTATGACTTTACTGACAACTCAACAATTGATCTGGCTCTAGCAACTCCGGAATCGATACGGTATTGAAAGTTACAAGTTGAATCCTTTCTACGCATGACTCGTAATGCAGCGGTGAGCAGCCGACGATCGAACAATAACAATGGTGCATGTAGAGAGCCAGGTGGGACGCTTGGTGTGGGATCCATGTGGAGTGGAAGGGATTTAAGAGAGCAAGGCTAAGAACCTATGACATTCATTGCTCCGTGTATACTCGATTACTGGACCGAAAACTTACCCCAAGTCTGACCGTACGGATTAGGTCGCGGTTCGAAGGACAACAACAAACCAACGATGTTTTTGTTTTGATGTGTGTTTTGACCTCTTTAGCTGCCTTTTAGACTTCACACCTACATTAGCATGGGTTAGTGCCATTACTACCTCCACTAACCCTTGCTAATCAGAGTTCATTGGTAGAATCGTGGCCACGTAGCCGAGCTTTGACATCATCATGCTATTCTCAACTTCCTCGGTGAAGGGCAACTTGGGCAAGTTGCTAAGCAGGTGAATATAACCTCCATAATCAGTAATGAGTAAAAGAAAGAAGGAAGAAAAGAGGAAACCCATGAGGGACAGATAAATGAGTCGTCATGGATATTTCATAGGAGCTACAGATTCGGACGTCGGGTCTATCTATATTCTGACGTGCATCTTCATTATTGTTGATTTATTTGTCTCTTTCGCTTGACGCCGTAAGCAGGAATACCTTTGTTCTGTTTCACATAATGTTCTGAATCATAATAGATAATCGATTATAGGCTTGCTAGTCATGGCCAGACTGGATCGTCTATGGCATAGCTAGCGTGCCCTGTACTTTATCCATCTAGGAAAAATGCTCACTAGTGGAGGGTTAGGATCTTGTTGATACGTTTCCACGGCTGAGAGCCGCATAGAAACCTAGCGCACAGGCCTATCAGGAGTTTACTTGCCAGCAGGGGTCATAGCGGGTTTCAACGGCCGAGCACCTTCATAGAACCAATCTAGGATTGGACCACGTGGTACCCCCGTACGATTCCAAAATGTATCGAAATTAACCTTTCTATAGCCGCCCAGTTTAGAGTTCCAGGAGGACGGCCTCGACGGAGGACCGAGAGCTTGGGACCGGGTCCGCTTGGAGACTCACGATGGGTCCTTTCTTTGTTCTCTCGGCGTTCTATGATGCTGGTAGCTAATTCTTGGCATAATAACGCAAAAGCCGAAAGAACCAATAGAAGTCAAGTTAAGCCATGGGCGCTTACGAAGACTTTCCAGTCGCGTTTGCTCAAACCTGATAGGTCTTCTCAAACTCTCGGATATTACAGTCCGTGTCACCGCAAAAGGTGTTTCTCTGTGTATTGGAGGCAAAAGTGAAAGGATTACAGGTGCTCATTCCTGTCGCTCTGGGTTACAACATCCATAAGTCACTGTTTGTAGCTGTCTATCAGTCGACATGCCGAATACGTCATTAGCTTCTTGGGCTCAATCATACTGTTATTTTCCGCTGTAAGTTGATTTCAAACTCTTATGATATTCGTCCCCCACATAAGCTATGCTTGTTTAGCCTGGTACCGGTGTTGGGCGGCACGATTTCTATTCCTACCCAAATTCCGTGCAAACGCACCGGAAATAGTTAGTCTTGTGTCCGGAGACGCTATCGATCGAAGACTTGTTGAGCTGGATTTGCATCAGTATTCGTATTGTCCTTCCTTTCCTGTTCCGGAGAGTAGAGTTGACGAAAGTGTCCGTAGCAACATGACCTCGAAAATCGGAGGAACTAGACAGTGCATTGTTGAAACGTATGAATATCTCGATGTTTATACGGGTAGAAAAGGGAACATGGAGGGTCAAGGCTTGTCACAGTAATGTATCTTAACTGTCTAAATTTTTTTGGCTTTGTGAGCTGTGCGGGTGATTTTTATATAACAGGTATGCGTACATGTTCAAAGCAATAAGATGCACTTGAGCGAGGATTGATCTGATAAACACCATTGGTTAGATTAATATATGAGCGACCCCAGAAGGGACTTGATTTTGTTGATGAAACTGGAGTCACCATTGTCCGTTAAAGACTGGATTGACAAAGGGTTGTTTGCGTTGTAGATGTCTCGCCCGACTGATATCCAAGCAAATTCTGGTCGGATGTTCTGGAAGCCTGGCATATGTTCTTGACTCGGATATCTGTCCGTGATTCGAAGCGGGCTGAGGTATGGTCGAGGTATATAAGACTCATGTGTTTACGGTTTCTTTTCACACGGAATACATCATTGCATCGAGGTTTTTAGCCAGCTTGATCGATCGTTCCATGATGTCGAACTCATACTGAGTCAAATTCCTCGCTTCACCTCCCTTCATACAGCTCATATCCTCCTTGCGAGCACCCTTTTCCCATTCGGCGTCAATCATCCAGTTTGTATGAACTTCATACTCGTTCGTCATGCTGCTCTTTCCTTTGTTCTTCAGCATACTCCCATTATACCACAGGAGTCTATCCTTTGCATCAACATGAGCGATGACGAAACTGCACACCTTGTGCCTGCCCCTACTATCCACTTGTTCCCAGCCAACAATACCACCGTAGTGGGCTGAGAACTCATAGGAAGCACCTGTGAGCTCCAGACCAAGCCACCACGTCTCCTTGTCCCCATATGTCATCTTATACGTAACCTCTTCGCGCACATCATACGAGTTCTGCCAGCATATGTGGAACAGTGCGACGAGGATGTCCGTTCTGCTCTTGTCAAGGACGACTAGACCTGAGTCACCTTCTTCGGCATAATTCTCGGTCCAGACGAGTGACTTGTTCAACGCAGCACTTGGCTGTCGAATTTGACTCCTATACCACTCGTTGCGCTCTGGAAACACATCTTTCCAGAGCAGTCGGTCATGGAATAATAAAGCCCCACTTCGAACAAATGCTTCATGCTCAAGCAAGACTTCCGGAGGTTGGAAGAATACAGCGTCGGCGTCGACTAGGATAATACGTTCGAAACGTGAACCCAAGGCTGCAAAGGCCTTAACGGCCCAACCACCCGTCTGCAGATGGAGTGTTGAGTCATCGAAAATGGTGAGGATGTCGAGAAACTCAAGGGCAGGGCCTGATTCCACGGTGCTCGATAAACGGGCCCTATCATCCGGGCTAAGATCCTCATCGCCCGCATAGACGATTTGAATGGGTAGCGTCGTGTTTAGAACCGAGCGCAAAGTACCAACGAGGTGGGCAGCGAAGCGGAGAGTATGATTGCTGGTTGGGATGACCACACCAGCTGAGCCTGGCTCAAAAGACGCCCGGAGATCCGCTACGGGTTTATGGGCAGCATTTTGCCCCTTAGGACTTTTGAGAAACGGGTATAAAGAGACGGCCACTCTCTCTGTAGCGTTCAATACCAAGTTCTTGCTCGTTGGGTCTGCGGATCGGTCAGCCAGTGTTATCCAGTCGCGCAAGACTCGACTTCGCTGTCCTAATTCGCCGAAGCGCTCTTTATACGGTGGGTGGATTGGATAGTCAATAAAGTATTGCGCAATGTGCTCAATCAAAGTGGCGTCAGTAATGACGGGGCTAACATCTATGTTGGTAGTATTATCGGCAACATAGGTTGGGTCAGTCACGATATGATTTACAGGCTCAGGCACAACTACTCTCGAGGTAGTAGCCTGCAGTCGCGGGGAGTATAAAAAGAATAACGTGAGCACTGCAGCTGCAGCAACCGCAGTGATGCCAATCCAGGCTGGTCGAAGGCCTCGCGGGGCCAGAAGAGAGATCATGGTCCGCGAGAGCCGGCGTGTCGGGTCCACGTAAATCAAAAACTGTCGGGTGAAAATTTTGACAGTGAGATATAAGGATACACGAATTTACGTAGAAAGCCTTCCGTCAGCGTGTTCTAGCGAGCAACGAAAATGCGACCATTTTAGCTTGATAAAAAGTAACATGCCTTAACTGAACGATTGCGGTAATGGTCAGGGGGTAGGCTCCCGGATTAACCAAGACTACGCAAGCCGGAGGCTGATAACAAGACTGATTGTACGCAATTTTACCATCTCGCTAGTGGATTCCAGCCCTATGTGATTGGCGCAGGCTGTGAGTAGCGGTCATTAGCTCCTAGTAGTGGCAACCAGAATCCACCGTTCTTGAAGGATGACGATCCTGGCCTACACATTATATTTGTACGGTACCACAATATATCAACATTATTAATGATAGGAACTCGGCCCTATCTATTTCAGTATCGCTGTTCCACTTGTTGTGCCTTCAGTTTACTGTGGCCCTTTTATAACGCAGTCCGTCGTCTTCACGTATCCAAGCTTTTCGGGATACGGGTGCAAATTCTACCATCGGGAGTTTAATCCATTTAGGCCATTCCGCCATTCCTGATTCGGCGTATGGATCAGGTTACTAATTACATTGTCAATCATTAGATAATTGTGGATAATAAGACATACTGCTGCTGCGCCTCGAACTTCTGGGAGATGGGGGCCAGAAACATGCAGTTCTTATTTTAGGTCAGCTGATTACTAATTACTTATTTGTAGCTATGCAACTTCCTTCAGCCAGCTTTTCATGCTGATGAGGATTTTCCTGAAGCTGGACGGTGGATCTGATCGGAAACCATACCGGTATGCCAAGATGGCTAGGGCTGCGACGGAGGCATCCATCACCTGATATAGTAAGCAACGCATTCCGGAGATCGCGTGACCTTCTCACGTTCTCTCACTTAAGATATATAGCTGGGGAAAACCATTTTTACAGGTATATCTATTTCCAAATTCTGCCTTATATATACAGAGTTTATATACAAATTAAGGGCGTTTTGGTGATTCTTATACTTCACGCAGCTTTCCATATCGTTTTCCCACTAGGAGAGGCGCAACTTCATCTTTAGGTGCAAATCCAGCCAATCTCACATCCGCTATGGGGGATCCGAGGTCGTTTGGCCCCATGTCCAACCTGGGCCTATCTGGCTGAACCAGCTCTCCAAACTGAACCTCGAGGTTTTTGAGTTCAGCGGACTCGTTATGATTTCCTCCCAAGCAACCTCCTCTCGCTAGCTGATCGAGTTTGTAGTTTCCCCGTGTCGTCATTGCGACTTGTAGGAACCCATTATCTGTGGCTGGAACACCATTCTTATGTAGTGACCAGTAGCCCAAAACTGCCAGTGGCAGAGTAACACCTAGGGAGAGGAAATATGGCAAAAGAAGGTTCAGCGGCCGAGACCACACATATTGTGTCTGTAGATCCTGTCGAGTCACATTTACTGAAGTTGGCCAGAGCTGGAAATGGTTGATTGCGCTGAGGGTGACGTTCGCCAGCAATGAGTTAAGGATTTCCTCGTTCACAGTGAATAACTTGTACCATGTGGTGAGAGTTCCCGCCCATGAATCGCTGAACCCGTTAAATAGACGGGTAGATTGGACGAGAACATTGTCTTTCATTACTGTTTGTTCAGTTAGTGAACGGGCAAATACAATCTTGGCAATATTAGCACTTACATTGCGTTGAAAATACTGCCTCCTGTGAGATTGGTTCGAGTGAGTTCACACCATATACCATTGCCCATACATCTCCAGATATGCCTTTGGTCATTGCCATAATTAGTGTCATAATATTTCGATCACGGATTGTGTCGACAACAGCTTGTGTCATATTATTTTTGGAAAAATAGAATTTCTCATCCATTGACACTAAGTCATGCACGTCTCCTATGGTGACAGTTGAGGACTGCTCGCCGTTGTGGAATCTCTGAACGACATGGTATTTGGCCCGACGAGGACTACATGTCAGTATATGTGACACGTATTCAAATTGAACGGTGTCTGCGGAATCATTCCGAACCCAATTATATACCTCTGCATTCTTCATTTGAAAATTTTTCAGAAGGGGGTTAAGCTTTGGGTTCGCATACGGTCTCACGGTCCAGTTGCTTTCTAGCGCAGAGAACCAGGCAATACTCCTGTTGAACGGCGGACTAACCTTCTCAACATCAGTATTGTTGCAGCTTAGGTATGGCCCATCGAAAGAAAACTCATAGGAGCAATTCATTCCGCAGGGCGAGCTCATTGCCCGTGGTTCGCCGTTTACGATAGTTTGTGTAGCCAGCTGGTAGATAACAGGTTTGATCTGCAGCCCCATACCCGCAAGGGTCACCTGTTCAGCACGGAGTACCTGAGACGTAGTCAGTAACATTCTCGTCCCAGTTATTCGATAAGAGGAGGGCTCTACCTCAACGTAGTCAGTATCATTCTCCTCTCGCCAATTATTCGAAGCGAGCAAGACTAATTCCTTGTCCTTCATGATTGTCGTGTTACCTCCCCAAGTCTACGTTGAGTACAGATTCACGATTAAATGAGCGGTTCACAATATGGGTTTAGGGTACTGACCTCTGAGAGATTCATACCAGGCATTTGAGTCTGGAATACCTCATGCGTCCTCGTCGTACTCCTGACTGTCATTGAACTTGAGGGGAAACTCATCACGATTGGAACAGCCCAGAGGACCATTGTAATAATAGCTAATAACCATCCCTTTTGAAGTACAGTCAAGGAGAAGAACGACGTTGGGCTTCCTCTCATAGTATAGAGAAACTCCAAGGTTTCAAGCCGCATGGGAGAGACTCGAACAAGATGCCAGAAATACTGTGTAAACGCCGCTGCTAGGCAAATCCGAATACAGAAGCTGATTATGTTGGCCACAATAGTTGAGGCGGCCGTGACCTGGCTTTGTGATGGGATGTTTGGATCATTTTCAAGCTTTCCGTCGAGATAGTGGAAAACTACTGTATGAGTGATAGCTAGTGCGAGGGCTACGGGTAAGTGTTAGTATCTTCTATCAATTCAACTGCATGGGCTGAATATGTCCGTACCTAAGGAAAAACTGCCACAGAGGATGAGCGTGGTTTTCCACCCAATACCCCATTGACAGATATGGTCCTGTTTCTGCGTGGAATCATCTAAGTCGTGTACTACGATCGGCGCCTCCGACTGAGACGGGTATTTACCCAGAGGAACTCCATTCGCTGCATTGGCAGCTTTGTAACGAAACCACATACCCCGTAAAAGAAATCAGGTTCTTGAGGATTTCGCGTTTCCTAAGCTTTTTATTCAAACGCTACAGACTTATGAGGATTCCTCACCCCTTTTACAAGCATGATGTTAAGATTTAGCCGCCAGGGTATCTGACAGTTTAGGCGATCGACCTGTCACCGCTGCATCTTTCTGGGCGGCAAACTGACATGGTGGAGTGTGCTGAAACGCTTGTGCTGGGGGCTAATTGCTGATCCTTTGCCTCTTTAGTTGTCAGAAGCTATAATTGGCTTGCATGACAAAGATCCATTGGCATGACCAAGGTATGAGCATATTCCTCTGGATGTTGAAAACCGCTACAGAGCGGCTACCTATCAGCATCTCCATATTTTTCCTGGCCATGACAGAGGTGACTAGCCGCTATCACCGTTGCATCGAGAGTCCGACCTCAAAAACTTTTGTCTGCTTGGCAGCGCTTACCCACTGGACGCTCGAGCTGATCAGATTATCGGAATGCTGACCACGGCGCTTAACATCCTGATAAATGTTGATCTGCCCTAATCTCTGGTCCATAATTGGCTTTGGGCTGCAGAAAGGTGGGGCCTACAAATGCCAGAAAAAGAGAAGTCGCCGACTCTGCAGAGCAGATTTCTCACGTGATGTGGCGCACTTTCCCGATAATACGGTTTTCGAACGGTCACGTGTAAGGCCCTACCACAAATTAGAAAATTATGTGGGGAATGTCTATAAGGCCAACAGACCTACTGGAGGTTATAGAGCCCAGAGGTTTGGTTTGGTATATAAAACATATTGAGTTCATTATGCTTACATACAAGAATTAAGCAAGTCTTCTTATGTGTACGCGCCCGGGATAAGCATGATCTCCTCGCTGTCTGAGGTATCCACTTTCCTAATCCAGCGTCATTTCGGTCCAACACCCGGCTTTCTATAATACAGCATAGGCTACAGAGTCAAATATGAGACTTGGTATTATTGGAATGTGAATATTTAGACAACAACATAACGATGGCTGTCTTGTATGAAGCTCAATAATTTTCTGTTGGTAGCAAGGTTTATACGAGTGTGCACTGATCTAACGATCCAAAATATATATAATATGTACACTCTAGTATAAGAGTACTTTCTACCAACATGGTACGAGAAGATCGGCTTCTTGTCTTAATGCCAGTGGTTCCCTAATTCATAGCCTTCGGCAACACTCGACTATACACCAGTTTGAGGACTATCTGAGTGCATTTATCTGTGCTATAGTTGGTACCCTTGGGATACCCTCACCATAGTTCGGATTGTTCTGGTAAAATTCCAGAGCTTTGCCGGGATTGGTCGGATATTACCCAGTGCTTGGCATTCAATCTTAATCTCCGGGCTGAGACTTTCATCATCAGCTGACTCCCTATTGCCGCCGAACATCAACGCGAGATATACCATGTAGTATGTACCCCGTCAACCATAAATTATCCTGGTTGGGGTTGAGTCGATCCATTAATCAGAACCGGTTAGATCGACTCTTCTAACATATGTAGTTTAAGCTTTAGTTTGGTCTCTCGAGGTCATTTCCGAAAATTAGCCATGAATTATGGTGAGGCCCACTCTCTGTTTCAGGCGGTTTCAAGTATACAATCGTGGTTAAGTCTTAAGGAGCATATTCTTTGCCGTATATATCTAAACCGTCTACTCATCTCAAGTCTTGTTCCGTTAAAACGCACTCGTTCTTTTCTCGTTTAGGATTTAGCCGTGTTGCTTTTCTCACTTATACATTCTTTTTCATCAACATGGTTCACCTCTCCCGTGCCCTGGCGGCCCTCTCCTTTTCGGCATCTGCCCTTGCCCTTCCTGCTCTCTCCTCTCGGGCCCAGGCGGCGAGCGAGCACTGTGGGGACTACGACTACGTTATTCTGCAGGACACACCATGGATCGTCTACAACATGCTCTACAATGCGAACCAGATTGTTGGCACACAATGCACCAATTACGACCAGGTGACCACATCCAACAGCGGAACAAAGGAGGTTATATGGAGCAGTGTGACAGACATTGAATATGTGGAGAGCACGTAAGAGTGTTACTTGGTATTTTTAGTGTAACTTAGAGGATGGAATTAACATGGATTCACAGGAACAATGTGCCAAAAGGCTACTCTTTCGTGGGTCTCACTCAGAATCTCGAAACAAAGTTGTCCGCTATCGATTCGATTCCCAGTACTTACAGCTGGACTCGTACCAACACAACTGCTTACAAGGGTATAGTCCTATCCTACCGAGGCTTTTGCGGTATATAGCTCATGGGTCTTACAACAGGAAATGTCTGCTTCGATTTCATGACCAACGATGTCAAGGGCGATTCCACCTCTTCTTCCTCCCGGGAGTTGATGCTCTGGCTGCAGTACGAGGGTGGACAGCTTCCTATCGGCTGGACCAATGGCGCTGTTGCCACTATTGACGATCTCTTTGGCACCTCATGGAAGCTGTATGAAGACGTCAATGAGGATACTGGAATCACCGTCAGCACTCTGATGCCCGAGACACAATTTGAGGGAAGCTTCACCGGTGATTTGAAGGATTGGCTTCTTGCTTTGTCTAAGCTGGGACGCTTCACTGAGTCGACTTATGTGAACGTTGGTAATGCTGGGTATGTTGCTTTCTCTCCCATTTTAGCTCAAAGACCTCTAACAGTTTGTACAGAACCGAGTTCTTCTATGGCAACTCTGTCATGAACGCTACCCTCGGATTGCAGATCAATCTTGCATAGAATATCAATATGTAACTCGTATCAATGTAAGGGCATTGGAGATGGTCTTGGTATTTTGAAATTGGATGGGATATTCGAGTACATAACCTGGTAAAAGTGGCGTTGTGGTAGATAAACCTTTGGATATAGTCTATGACTTTGGTACTTGTAACATAATTCAAGCTATAATTGTATTAAATGTCTAAAACGACATTCCTAAAGACATTTTGGTCAAAGTTCGCACCGCACAAGACAATGACGCTAGTTTGGTTGGCGAGCTGTCCTGCAACTTTACTGAAACCAGCCAAAGCAAGAGCGGCAGAGCCTTCGACATTCATATTTTCATCGAAGGCCATAGTCTTCATGGCCGCTTTGATCTCGTCCTCGTCACATTCAACGACGTGATCTACCACAGACATAGCCAACGGGAGAGTGATTGTATCCGTATCAATACCGCCAGCAACGGCATCAGCTAGGGTATCTCGATGTTCCGTTTCAACTACATGGCCAGCAGCCATGGACTCGGCAAGAGCTTTCGAGTTAATCGCAGAAACACCATAGACCTTCGTCCGGGGACTGAACGCCTTCGCCACCGCCCCGATACCGCTAATCAATCCACCACCACCCATGGCGACGAAGATATTATCCACCTCTTCACACTGCTCCAGAATTTCTAAACCAATAGTCCCCTGCCCGGCGACAATATCAGGATCATTGTATGGCGAAATATAAGTATACGATTGCGAAGCAGCTAGCCGCTGAGCATATTGTTCAGCAAGGCCCGTCTCAGCTCCATGCAGAATAACATTCACCCCATAGGACTTGATTTTCTCCAATTTCGCAGGTACCACCGAGTCCGGGAGGACAACAGTGAGATCTTTAGAGAGTGCCTGCGCGGCACATGCGGCGCCTATTCCATGATTGCCCGATGAGGCGGTTATTAATCGTCCGTTGGCAGGTTGACCGGACATCTTGGACATTGCACCTCGGATCTTGAAAGATCCCGTTAATTGGAAGTTTTCTGCTTTGAATAGCACCCTTGCGTTGTTGGATTTTCCTTGCACTCTGGATGGAATGAGGGTCGTTTGGTAGATGTGGCTGCGGATGCGATTCCGTGCCTGCACTGCGCTTGCTGCAGTTTCGTAGACTGAGTTCTGCATTTTCTTATTCTTATTGGAGAATGTTTGGTAGGTAGCGGATGGTGAAAGGCTGTGATGGTTAAGAATGCAATCTTGGGGTGTGTTGTCCTCTTTAATCTGCGTTTCTGGCGAATTAGTCAAGATCCCCTCATCGCCATGAAGTCCCACTAAATTGGAGGTTATGATTGGATCAGACGCTTGTATTACCTGAAGCGGCTTAGATTACCCGAGAAAGGGCCGATTTAATAGCAGCATTTATGGACGCCAAGATCTTCACCAAATAATTCACTGCCCTAATGTCAAATGTAACTCTCTACAAGCACATACCTAAAGAGAAGGGAAGTCCGACAGTTGTAAGCCTCTTTATAGACAGATTTCTATGATGCTATGAGAGTTAAATGTTATCTTGGAAGCGATAAATGTTTTCCTTAACATGAGCATGAGTTGGTATCAGTCAAGGTAAGTATGCTCGGTCCTTGCTACAGGTAAGAGGAGTGATAGTACAGCACTAATATAAATACTAAATTTATAAATATTCTCAGTACTCTTATGCCCACTTAATTAAGGACTACCTATTAACTGGCGTAAACGTATGGAGAGCTAAATCTGGTTTGACATTTATATCAAACAGCCTTTGATATTGAGATTAGAAGATAGCCAGGGTATCCTGTATAGTGTCAGGCCAATTCTTAGACACGACATGACGTCATATTTGCTACTCCTTTTCCAACACACCAATGGAGAGCGTTTGGTAATACACAGGTAGAAGTAAGAAGGGAAATCTTCGTTGAATAATATCTTAAGCTACATTTGATATTATCCATGACCGGTCGTCATCAATAAGTCATTATTTCTAAATGAAGATTTTTAAACAGTACAACCGTAACCTACACCAGACTCGATCTAAATCTTAGATCGTCCTTCAGGGCCCAGTCGCTCGAGTACCTGCTCCCGTACATCATGCACAATAGTCGCAGCATCCTTGACATTATGGATCAATCCAATAGACGCACCCGCGTAGGTAGCCAGTCTTCCCTCCGGACCCCAACCAGAATCGCCAGCCTTCAAAGCTTGATCATGCTCCACCTTGAGCTCATCAAACGACCGGCCAGCCTGGTGCTCAATGAAACTCTTGTTGATGATAGTACGCGGCATATACGGCTCCGGCCAACCCATCGTACCCCGAAGATGATTGTAAAGTAACGTCCGCGTCGTAGAAGCCGCACCATCCGTAGCTCGGACAATTTCACCCTGATACCCACGACTAATACGCGCCTCCTCAGAGGCTAAAAACCGCGTTCCCATGACAACACCATCAGCACCGAGACAAAGTGCCGCTGCAGCGCCTCGTCCGTCGGCAATACCTCCAGCCGCAAAGATCGGGATCTGACTACCAGCTAACGCGTCGACGACTTCCGGGAGGAGCGTAATTAGTCCGAGTCCATCCTTGTGTCGACCATGACCGCCAGCTTCTGAGCCCTGGACAACAATTACGTCGGGTCGCTCGGATCCCTTCAAGAGTCCCTTTGCTTCTGCTAGCGTACCGATCTGGATCCAGATCTGGGTCTGTGATGAGGCATCGCGGATGCTGCGCGACCAGTGGTCGTAATCTTCTTGACCGCCCTTCGGGGCGAAGAGCCACGCAGCGCATGGTTTGAATTTCTGGATACCAGAAACAGCAGTGGCGAGGTCATCGCTCCAGAGCTGGAACCCGACGCCAACGGGAAGCACATTGGTGGTAGATGAGAAAGCGGACGAGGATTTACGGGCCTCCTCGACTAATGTTGACACCTTCTCCAGATCGACGAGCATATCTTGTGTTTTAACGGCTGGTCCGAGAAAGCCCAGACCACCGGCGCGCGATACGGCCACCGCAAGGGCGGGACCTGACATCACGCGCATGGGCGCGCTGACAATGAAGGGCTTGGCTACCCATGGATATGAACGTGATAAACTCATGGCGAGGCGTAGGGCTTTTGACATATTTACTAGGATATCTTGAGAGGGGCCGGGGGGGTGATGTTGGATTATATAGAGTGTTTAGAGGAGGATCTTCAGGACCCTTTGGATGCGATTCAAGTAGCTTGACTTGGCCAACGGGCGGGGCCGGAGCTAAGCTCCGCGGGGTGCGGATATTGCGGAGTTATGTCACATGTCGCCTGTCACATGCTGGCTGGAACCCTCATTCGTTGCGGTCCTTCTCCAGTCTATGAAAGTATGTACCGTGTGGTTAGAATGTGAAGTTCAAAGGTGAAGGTCAGCTATCATCTATGCTAGGAAAACCTGAGCTCGAAAATGGTCGCCGTGGTTCATCATACATGATAGGATGAGTACCCCACATATAATTGAGTAACCGAGTATAACCTGGCAACTTTCGCCTAATAATCGCCGGCCGACAAAAATCGACGAAGGCTAGACCGGAGGTCAGTTTTGAAGAAAAGTAGGAGCAAAGGAACAGCAGTGGATGGTGTGCGAAGTTCCGTCCGTCCGCACTACGGGCCGCAACCCCACTAAGTAGTACACTAAGGGCGTTCATGGCTCCGATCATATTCGTCATGCACGTGAAGATATAGTGATTTCTAGATAGTGCTTATTTGTCTCTGACACAAATAACGAGGCGTGCGTAGTAGGTCTAAGCTGTCAAGGAGTGTCATTAGTACATCCTTGGTAGAAACATTACGGTTCGAAAGATGACACCGACCTTGTGGATGTGGCGCCATTCAGCAAGGCATTAGACAGATTGTAAAGGATTTTTGGGTATCTTCGGAATACGAGGAGTGGAGCTTCTCCGGCTACCACATATATCAGAACAACCAATAGGTACGTATAAGCTGCTTTGAATGGCGAAATACTCGGCGTGGCCTCGTAAATGGTATGCTAATTACAGTAGTCTCACTCGACAAAGACGCTTCAAGTAGTGGCTAAAACTGAGCTTGAAAGCTAGTGACCTAACAACTTCCCAACATACTCCGCAATAGCCAGGGTCCGCTCCTCACTAAGACGTCTGCCGATAATCTGCACGGCAACGGGTGCGCCATGATAAACCTCGGGATCATACTCCGCATAAACCGCCTTATCCATATCACTAACCGGCTGATAATCCGCCAATCTGTGATCCACCGCCTTGTCTGCATAGGTAACCGGGACAACAACACTGGTGTAATCTAACACGTTAAAGACAGTAGCATACCCATAGTACCGGAATTGGTTGTGGCGGACTGCAGCTGTCGCCGCCACCGGGGCGATGATAGCGTCAAGCTCCTTGCCCGTCCGTTCCTCCCATTCGCGCCACTTGTCAAGGTATTCACACTGATAACGCCATTTTTGCAGCTGCGCGTCCCATACCTCATTCAAATCTGCCTTGGGTAGGTTGGGATTCATGAGGTCCTTGATGTTCGGAATAGCGGGTTCTCCTGAGGCGTTGATGTGCTTGTAAACATCCTACATTATGTTAGTACGTATACTAATTTTCTTAGGGGGGCTACTTACCGTGCTTCCATCTGCAGCGTAGATTTTGTTGGCTAAATCTACGGCAAATGCATGCTTGTAGGGTGTCCAGGGTGCCACGGTATGTCCGTCCTTCTCGAGCGTAGACCGGACGATCTCAACGCCACGAGTAATCGGAGGGTGAGGACGTACCTTATCCAACTGTCAGGCATGATTGCGAAGGAGGAGGAGCGACTAATACTTACAACGCCATCAAAATCGTAAAATGCGAAATTTAGACTCTTCTCAGCAATTTTTGCTTGGGCGGCGTTCTCCTCGGCCTCCCTCCAAGGAAGCGGTATGACTTTCGAATCATACTTCCAGGGTTCCTCCTTAAGGACAGACTGAAGGAAGAGTCTGACATCTAGAAAGCATCAGTATCTCGACGCGAAGAAATATCCCAGATCCCTACCTTGAGCAGAATGCGCAATTGGTCCAACGACGCTGTGTATCGTTTCCTGACCTTCCATGCTGTTCGTCATACCACCGTAAGGCAGACGACCGTGACTTGGACGAATCCCATACAAGGAGTTGAATGCGGCTGGGACACGAATAGATCCACCTGGATATCATTAGTCGCCAGAATAACTGATGAACCAAGTATGGATACCTACCGATATCAGTTCCTATACCGATGGCGCCTCCACGCATTGCAATCATGGCACCTTCGCCTCCCGAACTACCACCGCAGGACAGGTTGAGATTCCTTGGGTTCGATGTCCGACCGATAATATTATTGACGGTCTCACATACCATCAATGTTTGTGGTACACTCGTCTTAACAAGGAATACTGCGCCCGCTTTTCTCAAGAGGGCAGTCAATATCGAATCGCTGGTGTCGCGCTTACCCAGCCAAGAGATATAGGCCATGCATGTTTCAGTTCCCTAGTTCTATGTTAGAAGAGATGCACACAGTAGTGTAGGAAGCTCGTCTTACCTTGACTCGTAATTGGTCTTTCAAAGAAATCGGTAATCCATGCAATGGTCCCACGGGTTTCTTGTGCGTCTCGAAATACCGATCAAGTTCCCTGGCCTGGGCTAGTGCTAGCTCTGGGAAGAAGTCATGTGCGCAATTAACCTATTCTCATTAGTTTCATGTATCTCCGATCGAGGCGAAGGTTATACCCACAAGTTGATGAGCCAGTGCAGCTCTTTTACAGAATGCGAGTGTCACATCCACGGACTTCAACGTGCCATTGGCTAATTGAGCGACAAGTTCTGTGGCAGACGAGTTTGTAATCTTTATTTCAGAAGGCGACAGAATCCCAGACTTCTCAGGTAGATCGATGACCGAGCCTTCTATTGGGACTGACTTGAATTTCCATTCGTCGGGGATGGACTTCTCCAAACGTGCCCTCTTGTCGGCAGCGAGATCTTCCCAGCTGGCAGATGGCATAGTGACAAAGTGATAAATACAGCTGTAGACGATGGTAGAGCAATCACCCTGGTGTTTCCACAGAACATTGACCATGGAGTACGTTACTTTATATCTCCAATCTCCAAGTCTCAAATTTGGGGTTACCCCGCAACCTCAACTTTACATCGCGGCCATACGGACCGCGCAAGGAGAAATGGAAGCATAAGTGAGGCTTATTAGCTTTTAATTGGGCGATAAAACCGGTTATCTCGTGTTTATCTTGGCCATGTGGTTCTGGGAGTTGTCTGGACCCACATGAGATAACCATTGCTTTACCATTATAAATTCACCAAAGCCTTGGAGTGCTTTTCGGGGCTGGTCCAGCAATTCTAACAGACTGGATTGGACCAACCTGCAAGATCCGTTCACGGAAGTCGGCATTTTTGCAACATCCGTGACAATAGGGCGCAGGTCGCATATACTTAACTTTGATAGAAGCTCAAACTAGGGGGCCTGCAAGTGGGGCGAGCCCTACCGTTAAAGTTGAGTGTAGCCAATATCCATGATGATGAGTAGTGATACACCAATAGGTCGGCGATGAAAATACATATTTCGCCTTTTTCTTGCGCTTGGGTTCTGATCTTATCAGACACTCATTTAAGCTTTTATTTTTCATTCTTTGTAGATATTCAAGTTTGCAACCCGGAGAGGCTTCTCTTAAATTCTTCGGTACACGGACGCCACATGATTCAACAGACTCGGTTGCCAAGGTTTCTGGCTTGCCCTCACCCAGCTGTGGTGGCAGCCAAGGTATCTTGTGGTGCGGTATGTATTCCTACTTGCTGTTATGTCCGCCGTCTCTAACGATGGTCTGGCCCAGGAATGGCGCCCCAGGGAGGTCCGGGCGCGTTAATAGGTTTCGGCATCTTCGAAGAGATACAGGAAAAGCTAAACATCGATATCACCTTTAGCGAGCGAGCACACTGAGCCTTTCCCGCGGCCTGATCATATCCTCGATGATGATTTCGAGGGGATGAAGAAGCCCCACACTGTGAACAAGGCTACCAAACGAATCTACGAGCTCGTATACAACCAGGAGCGGGAAGGGAAGTTTGTTCTTATATTAGGTGGCGATCATTTATTTGGGATCAGTACTGTCTCAGGCGTTGCTAAAGCCATGCGCGAAAGACATTCCTGTCGCGAAATTGGCGAGGTGTGGATCGATGCGCACGCTGATATCGACATACTGGAGACGAGTTCTAGTGGTAGGATTCATGGAATGGCCGTTGCTTTTTTCTGTGGTCTTGTCGGATACAGAGAAAGGTATGTTTGATTGGATTAAGGAAAGAAATCTCATCAACCTACAAAAGTTCGTATATATTGGCCTTCGGGACGTTGGCGACCCCGAGAAAGACATCATTGCGAGACATGGTGTTGAGGCGTTTTATACTGATGATGTTAGAGAGTAAGTCTCACTGTCTTATCATCGCCCTTTCATCACTTCTTGTCGTCGACCACTAACAAACCCACCAGACACGGTATTCAGAAGGTCATGGACTCAGCCCTGGAATACGTCGGCGATGAGACACCGTTGCACGTTTCGTTTGATATAGATTCCCTAAACCCAGAATGGGCCCCATCTACCGTATTCCCCGTTGCCCCGGGGTTAACACGAGATGAGGGCGTTTATATCGCACAACGCCTCTCCAATGCAGGAATACTGAATTGTTGAAGATCTATTGTAGATATAATCTGAAGTTGTTCTAGTGAGACTATTCAGTGTTAGCTAGTTATACACGAATATGACTAAGCAATGCATAACATTGGAGGTTGAGAGTCATGTGATGACACAGGCCAATTTTGGCACTGATGCCTAAGGCAAAATTCATGATATACCAATAACCACAACAACAACGGCGTCTACAGTAACCGACCATCAAAAAAAAGGAGGTCAGATAACGTCCCGATATAGACAGGTAAATAAGTCCCATCCTGGTATAGCAGCCCGTCTTGGCGTAGTAAGTACGCCCGAAGGGAGAAAACTCTGTCTCACTGTCAAGAGGGATTCAAGAAACTGTTTCTATACTTGCTAGTGAATACACAAACACAATATACATCCGAACTAATAAATAAAATATAGATATGAGACCAGGGAGAACAATGTTACTAATGGAAGCCATTTGATTAAGATTGGACGGACATTCGCCCATGAGCGATGAAACTTTTACTTTAATCCTGGACGAAGCGCAACGACGCGAAATTCGACGCCGATCGTGTCGCCCGATTCGGAGCATCGAGGTGCCAAAAACCTGATACGAGCAAAACAAAAGATGGAGGAAGCAGAGGAAAATGATAAGGAGTAGTTTAGAGCACACCGACAGCAATTCGTGGAGCTATACCGGGAGATGGAGTAGTATCTACTACAATTCCCACCACCTAAAATGAAAGAGGACCGGAGAAAAAGGCACGAGAACCCCGCTTGGTACAGGGTGCAGCAGAAGCAGAATATTATCATTGGTTCGAGTCAGGCAGAAACCGCAGGACATGGAAACTGTGCATCAAGTCATTGAACATCGTCTCTTCTTGACCATGTCACGCTTCCATCACCTTGACAAATTAGGACTCGGGTATTCTTATGCAGAATATCGTCTATCCACTTATCAAATCCTATACAACAAGGCTCGTCAAATCCCTCGATATCTGCAGGATACTATTGAGCTCATCCGTCGGAGTGCGTCCCATCCCGCACTCTGTAGTCACACCAAACCTCCGCACAACAGACTGAGCAGTCCGAATTCTCCGCCTTGTCCCCTCAGTATCATTCGCATGCACCAGCCCAAGATAAAGCTCTACATCACCTCCAACGTCCAGTTGGCTCAGTGCCTCGAAGTAAGCGGAATCATCCCTGTCTTTTGGGACAGGCATGTGAATCCAACTAATAGGCCGATCCAAAGCCTTGGTAATATGATTCACCAACTGCACCACCAGTGACAAGTCTTGCGGGTCAACGAAATGTTTATGACGATAATCCCCGTAACAAAGATGCAACCCGAGTGGGATTCCCGAGGGGACACCCTTGCAGAGACCCTGCATACGAGTCACAATTCCCTCTAGCACGGGGGCAAAGTGGGCCTTAAAAAGCGCATCTGGTAGACGTCCCCGCTCATGTTCCAGTACAAATATTTCGAAGCAGATGTCTCATTGAATTGCGAGGTCCTCAGCGGGAATTCCTTCAATAATGGTAGCCAAGGATTCAAGAATGCGGTGTTCGTAGAGGGGCTCTAGCTGAGGTTGAAAATCGGCTTTCACATGTGCCTTGATCGAGTTCAAGGGGGAGGGAAGTGAGACTTGGAACCGCACGCCCTGAGGAATGGCGCCTTTGTCACGCAGCTTTATAAATGTCTTGTAGGACTCTAGGGCGGCTGCATCAAATTGCGTTGGTTTGACTGACTCTAGGCTGAAAGTGCCACGATGATCAGGTGGTACCTCAGCGGTGGCAACACCTAATATGGAGTTTCTAGTTTCCTTCGGGAAACAGTCCAGCTGCCAGCCGATGTAGTTATTCCGTACATTGGTTTCGCCGTCTGGGATGGATCGCAGGCGTCCGGGTAAGGCTGAACACACTTTGCTTAAGACCTCTTCGGTGGTAGTGAAGGGGATACTTCCCATCAGTAGGACTCCTGAGGGTTGGGCAGTGCTACTTGGCATCTTGTGTGATGTTAGGTATCAAATAGTTGGTCGTAGGTAGTGCGGATTACTCAAGAACACAGTCAAGTCAACACGGATGAATTACACAAGGTGATACATAATAAATATCAAGTAGGGATCTTAGTGCACTATGCATGAGCATTATCCTGGAAGGTATAGACCTATTGCAGTTATATGTGCCAAGTGGCATTGGGGGCGCATGTTCAACAGGCCAATTCCTGTTGCGACGATTTCGACCCGTAGTTGCTCGGCCTATTCCCACACGAACCTTGATTTCTCTCAAAGCCATGGCCAAGCAGTACAACGTCTAATAATTTCTTTCTCAGCAGCTAGCGGGCCAAAGTAGCTGTGGTGATATCATCATGGCAACAAAAAGCAGGTTACAACTGCGTGTTTAACGTTCGCTACAAGCAGCGCTTATAAGGTCAGCTTCCTTCCGTTAATCAATTGTTGCAGGATAGCTGAAAACCTGGTATACAATTTAGTACCTAATCTTGATCAAGCTCTATAATTTTCAGGGACAGTCATTCCCAGTTTTCTGAGCTGCCCCCATAACAGGCCGACTTCATCATTGTAGCAAATTGATGCCAACAGTATTTACCTAACGAACGGTCAACTGACCTCCGAACAACAGATCTAACTACGCCATTTCTACATCCACATCAAGCTTTATTATCTTAATTTAGAGATGTGAAAGCGCCAACTCCATCATGGAGAGGGTGACTGTGAGAGTGTATGTTAATTGACCTGTCTTCCTTACAGGCTGGAGAAAACATCTATTGGAATTGTCGCATGTCATAAAAAGGCTTAAATGGCCTGTCGGAAACGTAGGAATGTTTTTTTTTTAATATTTTTTTCTGCGTCATCTTCTTCCTCTTATTTTCTTCTTTATCTTATATTAATTACCTTGGTCGTTGGAAAGTTTAGTAGTTACTTTGGATCAGGTTCCTGACGAGTTCAAGTTATGAAACAGAATGGTTTGGGGCCTTATTCATTTATTATATACAGGGTGTCCGGATATTGCTATCACCATATATACCAGGATTACCTATACAACTGCCCCAAGGGAAATTCTAAAGCCAACGGATATAACCCGACAGTCCTGTTCGATGCCCAAATTGTCCATGTACAAGAGGCAGGGTATACTGTACATGGAATCTGAGACAGGAGTATTAAAAACGGGCATAACAAAGTGCACAGATGCCGAGAGTAGGGTATAGAAAATAAAAGGGATATAAAAAAAAATCAGAAAACAACCACTCTCATATGTCATCACCACTTTCAACCACAGCTACAGCACGTCCACTCAAAGAGCGTTTAATGCTTCTCGTGGACCTCTTCAGTCTCCTGGCCACTGTCACTGCTGAGGCCAAGCTCAGTCTTCTCGTGCACGCCATGGTCGTTGGTGTCCAGGCCCAGCTCGCGAGACTGCTGGGTGATTTCTTCGAAGCTGAGCTTGGGCATGGTGTTGGCGACCCTCCATGCCATCTTCCCTTCGACATGGGCTTTGGCGTAGATGATGTCGACCTCTTCAAGCTCACGGCCGGCTGTTTCAACATAGAAGAAGAAGCCGAAGATCAGACCGAGGAAGTTGAAGAGCGCGAAGAAGAGATACACACCCCATGGGCTCTGACCAGCGAAAAGGGGTGTGAACATAACCACGGCAAAGTTGCAGATCCAATTAGTACAGGTCGATGCCGACGCGCCGACAGTACGTGTCCGAAGTGGGTTGATCTCAGGGGGGTAGATCCAGGGCAGTGGCAACAGAGTAAATGCAAAGAAGGTAATGAACAAAAAGATACCAACAGCAGCACCCTTCGAGTTCTCCTCAGTTTCCTTAATCAAGCAAGCAAATGTGATAACAAAGCTCAGCCCTTGGCCTAGGAAACCCACCAGATAGAGGTTACGACGGCCGACTTTTTCAATCATAAAAAATGACGGGATAGTTGCCAAAACGTAAACAGTCGCGAATACACCTCCCATAATTAGAGATAGGTATTTCTCCATACCTAGGTTCTCTTGGAAAAGTAATGTTGAGTAGTAGATTGCAGCGTTACAGCCAGTAAACTGCTGGAAAAACTGACCGGAACAGCCAATGAGAAGGCGCTGGAATTCCTGGGTTTTGCCAAATGTGAAAACCGTCTTCCAGTTTGACTGTGTGTTCTTTGAGGATTCCATGTCTTGTTTTAAGAAGTTGAAGTCATGAAGGACTTGATCAGAATCAGGAGAGGTACCCTTCAGCTTGCCAAGAACTTCACAGGCCTCCTTGTCGAGCCCTCTCATGACAAACCAAGACGGAGAATCCGGGAGCATCATGGCACCAGCAGCCACAACCAACGCGAAAAAGATCTGCAGCGCCACCGGGAATCGCCATTGGACAGAATCGGCGGCGTGCGACATACCGAAGACCACCCAGTAGGCAATGAAAGTACCACCAGCGATCATGGCGCCCTCAAAGCACACCAGAAAACCACGATTGTGAGCGCCGGAGCACTCTGATTGCCAAACTGGGATTGTAGCGGTGTTCATACCATTTCCAATACCCGATACAACACGGCCGATGACAAACTGACCAACTTCCCAATGACCAGTGAAGCAGACCGTTGTCAACAAGGCCCCAATGATCAGGATACTGGCACCCATAAAGATCAGGCGAGTACGGCCGAGTTTGTCGCCCAAGAACATGGAGAATAACGCGCCGAAGAAACAGCCAAGCTCGTAACAGGATGTGACAGCACCACGGATGACGTCGATGTAGTGCTTTTCGCCCGCAGTCGGATTGTCAGGCATTTTGAGGATTGGAAAAGAGTCCACGAACTCGTCGCCGTTGAGGAGGCCAGCCATCATGCCCTGGTTGTAGCCAAAAAGCGAGAAACCCACGACAGCGGCAAAGGTGATGCTCAATCGGAGCGACCGACCACTCAGGCCGCTAGTGGTCGTCCACATGTTGACGGTGGGAACAAAGTAAGAGCCGTCAGGTCGTTGTGGAGAAGGGGGAGAAGAAAGCTGGGGGAAAGTAGTAAGGAAGAAAAGAGTACATCGGAAGAGGAAGAAGATTGTCGGTCTTATAACAACTTATATATCGGACGTGTTCTAATGCAACCTTGGTGGGACCCCAAACGGGGAAAGTCCAGCGAGGCGGAGAGACGCGAAGGGAACTTTTTTCCTTGGCGCTTGGCGTTTAGCGCTTGGCAACTTGGCGGGATCCACTGACCAGGGTGGGGATGACTAATCTGGACTCCTGGAGGCCTCAGGGTCGATATTCCAGTACCCATGTGGATGTACCTGGAGTCGCCAAGCCCTTTGTCGCCCCAACATGATGTCGACAACTTCTCGCCAAGTTTCTCAGTCGGCGCTAAACAAAATTTGCCCGGTTCTTTACGAAATTTCGGACCAATGACCCCCAACTACTCTGAATGAAGCACAAGGCATGCGGACCGAAGCAATCTCGCTCGACTGTCTGTTTGTGTCAAGCCGGCCGTTCGACCAACGCTGTAGGAGTGAATGGCAGGTGGTATCGGGACCCACTCGGTATGGCCGTATGTATGTGTTAGTCTCTTGCTTCACATGAATCGTTACTAAACGAACGCTTTCCGGGCCGCATAGACCCCATTACTAACTCTCCATCTGGAGGTCTGACGACCCACAATGACGATGTGGTCGACGGAATAATGTTACCGACTGGGTCCATTTTTACGTTGTTTTCCCGATGTCCCACAGATAGTAGACCAACAATAAAATTTGCAAGATGCCTTGTTCGCAAAAGCGGCCGAAGGATCTAAGAGCGCGCGGTAATCTCGTGACGTGTGAAAAAGAGGGATAAAACATCATTTCATCTGAGTACTACCTCCACGTTTTCCCCGCGATACGCGCACAAGGTGGTTCGATCCGGGGATTCCAGCGCTAGAGATACAACCCCGACCTGAGGTTGTGAGAGTCGATAGGCGGGGGATGCGGGAGCATGTGGGCAAGCCGGCCAGTGGCCAAGGGAAGCTTTGCCGACTCTTGGCAAAGAGCCGAGTTCTTGGCATACGGCGAGTCCCGCCACCACTTCCGTTCAGGTCAAACTGGCGCCCCAGAACTGACTGCGGGGCTTCTTCATATCCGGGGCAGTCCATCGGCACGTGGTATACCGTTTTCGGGCATTCGCCGGCACCGTCATCACGGCTTACCTTCCAAACGATCCCCTTCGCCTCGGGGTATTGGGGGGGCCGTGACCCGAACATGCTTGACGAGATCTGTCGAGGCATAACGGCGTTGGTTTTGCCAGGTGACCGCGGCGGAAATGATTCCCACCTGCCCTGACCTTCCTCGATACGCTCCGCAGACTCGTAGGACGGTTCAGCGGAAACGGTCTCGCGACGTAGTAGAGACAGAGAAGCGCTCTTGGCCCTCTCCTTCCTAACAGGAGGCTAGTACTTCTTCGCCTAAGTCTGAATCCTTCGAGTCCAATAGGCCGCCATGCTTGGTACCCTGTAAGCTTTTAGTAGTCCATATCGGGCCGACTAAAGTAACTCTCGGATGCATAGTCAAGGCTCCTAGTCCCTTCTGTTACTTAATCGTCCTCGTGACCAGACGTTGGTTTTCCGGGATACTAGTTTGCCCTATGTTTCACTGTGTGCTTAGCTGCGCTATCGGCGGATCTGATCGCTTGAGAACTTCGCCGTGCTTGAAGAACGAACTGGGGATCTCGCGCAAAATCTGCAATTTTTTCGAGGCCAGTGGGTACATCGACAATAGGCAGAATGCAAGCGGGACTATGTTGTGTGGAATGTGGAGATTATGATGTAAGGTGCCAACTTTCAAAAACTTCTGGAAAGGTTCCCTTCGTTGTCGTTCCTGTGGAAATATTAGCCACATACCAAGGTAAAAGAAATATTGTCTGGCTTACAATAATCCCTCACATGTACAGATATCATTCAATCGACATCGGTGGCGCTCTCGAAGGCAGCCATCAGCCATGGCAAACGTCATTAGTGTCAGCTAATCAGCCGCGGCCTAATGTTTTGGTGAAGTAAAAATCCATCGTCGGGTTTTGAATTTTCCTTGCGGTCTGATCCTTAATCGCTCATTGGCTGGCAGAGTCCAGTGGGTTACATAGCCAATGAGAAATGAGAGCTCCCAGGCGGTTGCGATGGAGAAACACAAGACGATCCTACATGGACCCACTCATTTTTTTAAGAATCTCATGGCCAAAGACTGGAAAACTCTACGCGGCATGCTACTGGCGGGAGAAAAGGAAAGGAACATCTACCGGGGAAATAACCCCCACGCTCAGCTGCTTTTCAATGGATCAGGGACAGCTTAACCATGTGTCGGAAGTTCCTGCATTGGATTCGGGCTCTGCGAGCGACTCCGCACGTGATACTCCGTACACATCAAAAGTATAGCACTGGAATGCTAGTTGTTATAGCAAGGCTTCACACCCGATACACTTAAGTGACGTTTCTTTTGGATAACTAGCATTAAAGTGGTGTATAACACATCCAATATTGTGATTCATGAAATATTTGAAGGTGAAAGTCATCAGATGCTGCTTTACCAATTAGAGCATTTAAAGTATATATCTACAGAGTAGCTGGGTACTACTTAGTTCAAGAGAATCAGGTCTGATTGCCCGCCATTTGTACCCTTTAGTTTCAAGCCTAAACTGCTAGGTAATACGGAATAGCGCCGATGCGACGAACGACATCAGCACTTAGCTGGATTGGAGTAGAGCTAGCACGTACACTGGTGGACAAGATCTAGTCACACTGCGCATGTCACAAAGCCAGCAGTAAAAACGGATGAAGAAACACAACTCAGACTACTCTGAGCGGCGTAGACATAGAGGCAAAAAAGAGGCAAAAAGAGGCAAAAAAGATGGAGACGCGGGGAATCGAACCCCGGACCACTCCCATGCTAAGGGAGTATTATACCACTAAACCACATCCCCAATTGGATGTTAGACGAATTCGTATCTAAATTTATAAATAAAAGAGTTATTAGTAGCAACCTCAGTTACTTCCAGCCAAGATAGAAGACTACAGAGTACGCCGTGTGATGATGTCCGGAGCGTTGACGTTGTGGTTGACAAATATGGGCAAGATAATTCTCGATTTGGCTGGGTATTCTACGGTACGTCCCAGATGATCAATGAAAACCTCGAGTAAATTAACGGATTGATTGACTGATCATTATTTACACCACTCACTATGCAGGCTTCCTTCCCCATTCTGGGTAATCCTCTTCGTCGCCAAGGTGGAATATACCAACACATGATCTACAACAGGAGTTCTATGGAATCATCAAATATGTCATCATTCTGTCCAAACACTTTCGTTGTTTCAAAGAAAAACCACGGCCTTATCATACTGAATTTGAGCTCGTCTTGGCTTCGCCATATGGCTACTAGACTCCAGCACCACGTTGAGGTGCGAGCTCCTTGCTGGAGACCCGGTCCAAAGACACAGGCACCCTCTGTCCCTGGGATTTGCGAAGGGACGCGTTACCTTTAAAGGTCGCTGTCCGCACTGTCCGAGAACACAAGCAAATCCTCAGGATCAGAGGGCTCATCCTCCACGGGAGGGGATAGAAGCGGCTCATCGGCTCGCTGGGGCAGGACCTGGGGTCCCTCACACCCCTGGTGTTGAGCATGCGGATGCGGCTGCTGTAGCGCCTGCAAGGTGACAGCTGGATGCTGCTCGACCTCCAGGTGCGGGTGCGGCTGCTGATGCGCCTGCAAGGCGAGAGCCATGGGCTGCTCAACCTCCCGCGGTGGGTGCGGCTGCCGGTGCGCACGCTGGGCGAGAACCAGAGATTGCTCAGCCCCCTGCTGCTGCTGCTGGGCATCTCGTCGACGTCTACGCTCCCGAAGGGACGGACGCCGGCCCCGTTTGGTTTTACGTCCTTGTCTTCCTTCCTGGGCTGCCGGAGCAACCTGGTTGTTGGACGCGGACGCAGACGAAGATGCAGCGCATTTAGCCTGCAGGCGATTCTGACGTGCGCCGGTCTACCGACATGTTAGATGGCTCACATGAACTTTGCGATGTGTCAAAGGTGTTACTCACCAGAGCATTGATGGCGTTCATCAACGTCCATTCAAAATGCTCCTCCGTTTCGTGGTCGGTCTCACCGCAGGTTCGACACGCTTTCTCCTGCCGCTTTCTCTTACCGCCACGTTCCTGCTGTCTATCAGGGGAAGGGTTCCTGCGCCCTCCGTTTCCACGCTTACCGGGGGGCTTACCACCTCCACCGGCAACCTGAGGGGCAGGAGCCGCAGTATTATCCACCACATCCGCCATTTCAGACACAAAAAGAAGAGGGGAGAGAAGAAAGGGAGTCAAGGTCTTTAAAATACACTTGAGAATAAGCTGCTGCTTAATGACGAGTAGTAAGCTCGTATCGTCCTCGATGAAAAAGATCGATGTGACGGGTGAAGAGGAAAAGAGAAGAAAAGAAAGGGAAGAGAAGAAGACAAGGGAAAGACGATATTGAGAGTGAAGGTGTGCTTAGCAACACAACACAAGGCAACGCGTCTAGCCACACGCGGCTTGCTCTCTCAAGCCACAGTGAATGACACAGCAGAATGACCCATTCAATTATCAAGGACCTCTGTTAATTGCTCCGTGAGTTTGACTTCCTTGTCGTCGAATTTTATGACTGTACCGGTACAGTCAAAACTCGAGAACCCCATCAATGCTCTATCTATTCAATATGCACGCGATGCCATCGTCCACCAAATCTCTTCTCGTGGTATACTCTGTTCTTAAACAGGGCGATACCTCTGCGACTTGTAACATTTCATCGATCTGGCCGCTTCATCCTTGCCAGCCTCGCCGATACAATGAAGTCGGTATCCCAATGGCTGCTGTTCACACTTCCCTCCTAAGACATCTTCATGATCACTCATATTCGGGCTATGCTTCCTCAGTGATATCAAGGATGCACAGTCCAGTTTTGGAGTAAAGCCGCCGTTGATTGCTTTAGACAGCAAGGTATGGTCCGTTACCGAATCATGTCTGTAGATCTTTTACAACCTCACCCAAGGTAAAGGTTTATTCTTGACCTTAAGTCCTTTCTGGAGACAGAATTGCCAAAGAGATGAAGCACTCCCGTATGGAGACCGATATTAGGATGCTTTATGCGAAGTGGTAGTCGTCGGTTCTCTTATAACGCGCATGTAGTCATATGTGGTGAAGAAACCACACAGACAGTCGTAATCATCCATGTATCGTATCACTTGCCCTTATCCAGTTTCGCCAGAAGCCTATTTTGTACTGGATGTTAGTGATAAGTTTCCCATTTTACCACAGAGAAACTCCTTCCAGGCCTGCTTCTGTTTGGACATAAATGTCCAAGCTGTTTTGATCTCGCCAAGGACGCCGATATCATGATTCGGGTTACGTACCACGACAATATCTGGAACCGTCTTTGAGCGAATTGGGGTGCGCTTTCCTTTGCTTTTGCCGTGGCTTCTACGGTGGCTGTATTAATCGGCAAAATTGACCCTGTAGCCCAAAGCCTGTACGATTTCTCCAATTATGTTGCAGACATTTTGGGTAAACAGTGCCTAAACAGCAAGTTCATTCCAATGCCGATGGTTCCACTAGCCTTCAGAATCGTAGCCTTATAGCCACCAGAACCGCATTGTAAAGGATGTCTTGTCCTCAGACATCTCAAGGGCCCGACCTCGTTAGCTACGTATCGCCTTATAGCTATTTAGAGATCTAGCCAATCTGCATCCGAGCGGACATCCAAGTCAAATTTCTACTCGAGCTCGATTGAGTGCTTCATTTTGAATCAAGTCCCCGAGCGCTAGATCACAGTCTGACAGTGTAGCTCCTGTTTATATTAGTTATACTGTAAACGTATGGGTTTTGTACAACTTACTAGGATAGTCAGGGATTGGGCATCGCTCCTCAGGAGCAGGTAGTGGCCTAGTCAGGGCTTTTGTTTCTTGACTTTCTCTTTACGCCGGAAGAACCACCTTATCCAGCCTCTTCTAAGGCTGTTTGTCTTACCACGCAGCTGGTTAAGCTCGGCATCCTTGTCGTGGAATCGATGCGCAATGCCTCGCAGACCGTTTTCACACTAGAAATAAACCTTCTAATCGGGCTTGGGGTTCTGATCGGCACTGGTGGATAGGGGGAAGTCGACAAAGTCCACTGTCTTTTCTAGCCTATTCAGCCACTTCATCTTGACTGTGTCAAACTCTACTGCTATCAGGTGAGTAATGAAGAATTAACAGCGTACTTTGTCCCTCTGTTCACATCGGTAAGAATTTCAGGAAATGGAGAGAAGAGAAAGCTGCGCTATGATTCTGAGAGCTGGGCCGAGAGTACTTTGGCAGTTATATGATGGACTGGATGCTAGTAATAGATGATACTGTATTGGGAAATCTAGATAGTGGAAAATGTTCGCCATATATACGATTGGAAAGCCTTCGGTAGAAGGGAAAGGAGGATATCTATTCAATTCTATCTGATGAACGTAATGCTGTATATTCGCTGTCTTTTCTTCCTTGCAGGAACCTACATTCCTCGGCATTGCTTAGAAATGAAGGCCAACAGTAAATAGTGCATGCAATTGGGCATGTTTCTCCTTCATCCAATCCAAATTACGTCTTGTCATTATGAGTATGAGGATTTTGGGTATTGATGAAAAAGACTGGATAGCGTTGAGAAGCAGTGCATAGAGGGCAATTCAATAGTTCAACCAAGTTGAGCTAACCAGGTATTACTGCTGTATTTGCCTCAGTCTGTAGAAAAAATGATTCGGTTATGCTGATGTGAAGATGATGTAGTTGTTGCCTACCGACATCAGGGAAATTTGAACAAGGTGATTCCATGCATGCTATATTCATTCAATATCCACGAGATATCCACCAAATCTCTTCTCGCACTTTATTTTGTTTATAAACCCACTTCTAGTTTGCCATACCCACCTTACCAACACTTCACATTCGTACCATGGATGAGGAAATCTGGAATTTTGACTGTACCGGCACAGTCATACAATTCGACGGAAAGGAATATAAAATCAAGGAGCAGTTAACAGAGGTCCTCGATAATAGAATGGGCCAACGACATGTCCTTGCCCTCGCAGAAAACACCGAGACAGCGGAGCCCCATATGGTGAAGATTCGTTACGAGTTAAACCCGAAATACTTCGACTTTGACAATCCCGAGGAAGAAAGGGAGATCGCTATAGACCACTTCTCTTGTGAGGTGGATGCTGCAGAGCGTCTTGGTAATGTCGGCTATGGACCGAAGTATGTGGCCCACTGGGGACAGTATCAAGGTCTCAGATGGCCATTTGACGGAGGTGCTGTCTTCTTTCTCGTCATGGGTACTGTTCCGGGGGAGGATGTCGATGAGATCCGCGATGAACTGTCGGACAGGCAGCTAGCCAGCATCAGAAGCCAGCTAGCTCGTATATTAGAGTAAGCTTCCAGTATATCATTTTTCCTAGTGATGAGAGTAGGTAATTCTAACACGCAATTTCATAGGTTCATGCGAAAAAAGGGATACAAACTGGAGGAGCAGCATCCCAGCTTTCTACGGTACGACAAGGCAGCAGACAAGCTATATCTAGTTGACCTTACCTTTATCGGCTTTACGGATCCAAATAGTAAAACTTCTATTCCGGTGGAGGAGGACAATATCTATGTGGAGGCCTTCAACATCTGGCGATACCCCTACGGAGAGTCACCTCAGTCACATACCCTGGCTGAGCCGTTTGATGTCTCCGAAGGGAACATTTGCCACGGAAGCACGAACAGCTTGTAGCAAGCTACAGTACCGGCAGTCCGATGAACGGGGTCATGTTGAGGAGAGATGTCCGCTATGGAGCTATAGCAGTAGACGTTGATACCACTAAGCTAAACTTAAATTACTTTTCTTTCTATCTTCCTCGTTTTTTCATCAGGATCCTGCAAGAGAACACTGAACATAAAGTTTAGACATATGATAAACATCAACATTGCAATAATGAAGATAATTACTAATGTAATGGTGACATTTTGTCAGGTTTGCCCGACTTCCAAATGATACTTGCGACATTACAAAAATATATATAGCCGCTTTTACTCGGATCAAGAACAGCAATCGCTGGTAATTTTATGGACAGCCAAAACTCTAACGTACGAGGGACCTCATAGAATATTCAACTTTCAAGAAATATTATTCTTCAAGGCTATTATTATGCCACTGTTGAAGTATGACAGGCTGATTGAAACCTAAGAATCCTGTTATATAGTAAACGCTGTATATAAACCTCTCCAAATAAATGTTTAGTACATACGACCATAGGGTGTGGAGAACAGGGCTTCCCGTCCGCTCAGCCGTACTTAAGCCACACGCCGGGAGGTTAGTAGTTGGGTGGGTGACCACCAGCGAATCCCTCCTGTTGTATGTATTTTTCATTTTTACTCTACTCATTTATAGTTCACTTCATCCTAGTTCAACCTGTGAATGAGAAAATCTTTGTGATTCCTCTACAGAACCAGTTGAAGAACCAGACGTCTTGACCTACAAGACTTGGTTGATGAATATAAGTTACGATGAATATATTTTATGTATTGAATACGTATTTGGTCATCGCCTGTACATCTTGATGTGGACTAGCGTGCTGTTCGCGACCCACAACGCCTCCTAGGAAGGGATATGACTCGCCAATATTCTTCCTCGTCTGCTCCACCACTGTGTTCTGACAGCGTACTGGGCACCTCTATCTTCGTCTAATCTGCGATACAACAGTCTTGCCGATGGCTTCTATTGCTCCCGAACTCTTGTCGGAGGAGAGGTTGCACCTTATCCAACGACTTAGCCACGCAATCGGTCGTAAGTATGTTGATTCTGCAACACATGCGCTGCTATGGCTAGGGGACCTCGAGTCTCTACGGAGAAGAGTAGAACACCTGGAGTCGGATATTATGTTCAAATCTTTAGTTAAACTTAGCTTGATGAACACCCGGCTTTGTATGGATGCATTGAAGGCATGGCTTGCTCGCTCGTCGAGAAAAAACGAGCCTACAGAAACCATAGAACAACCGGTCGAACCAACCGAATCCACATCCGCACTTGCGGCGTCCCCAACAACGTCACGCAAACGAAAGTCAACGGGGGAGCTTAGATCTCGAAGTAAACGTCCGCGGCTGGAGTGGTCTCTAGCTGTCAGGGACATGGCCGAAGAGAGATATATTGGGTGCTGTGCCATTATAAAGATGGGTGAACCCGTCCAGGTATGCCACATCTACCCGTTTGCGTTGGGAATTGAAGCCGAATGGGAAAAGGAGAAGTTTTGGAATATCCTGCAAATTTTCTGGGATTTGGAGACGGTCGATAGGTGGAAGAAGGATATCATCGGCCCTAACGGCACAGAGGTACCTCAAAACCTACTGTGCCTCTCGACCGTTGTGCATGACCTCTGGGGCTCGGCACGCCTGGCCTTTGAACCCGTTAAGATGTCTGAGGAGAAGACATCACTTACAATGCGGTTCTGGTGGCTACCTCGTCGAGCCTACTCGAAAGAGATGGACATGTGCGTGGCTCCCTCCCTCCCATCAGATCTGAAGGCAAGTCCCTACAATGCTAAGCTGTGGAATTGCGACACAGATCAACCTATCTACTCCGGCCAACTCGTGACGATGACGACCCGGGATCCGGAGGCTATGCCACTCCCATCCTTTGATCTATTGTAAATGCAGTGGTTTTGAATTTGATCGCCGCCATGAGTGGCGTGGTAGACGTCACGGATGAGGAACTCGAGGAAGTTTCTGAAGGCTTTTCCGACGATGGAGACACGGTGCGAGAGACTTCAGAGGAAACCTCTGAAGAAGAAGAAGAAGAAGAAGAAGAAGAAGAAGAAGAAGAAGAAGAAGAAGAAGAAGTTTTAGCTTATACTGATGACTAAATCGCACGTGCTCTTTGAGCTTATCCTGGTCGCGCTGCTGGCGCCTAGATCCTCGAGCCGGTCATCCAACAATCAACCAGGGTGTTAGAGTCTATCGATTGTCATGATGAAACTAAGATGAGTTTACTAATAACTAAACCAAGTAGCTAGATAGTTAGTTTATTATAGCAGCCATGCGCTGATAGAATCACGATCTTAAGATTTAGCATCCAAGACGATATCCCAGATAGAATCTTCTTGTCTTAAGGTAAGCTATTGTAACAGTACATAGAATTATGTTTATTCTCTCCACAGTCACGCTAGTGACAAGGTCCAGGATAGAGGCAATTTGAAGGTCCATGGTGATGTACCTCGAGATATGCATGTGCACATAACCATGAATGCAACAAGTGAAACCAAAAAGATCAGCACTCCACCAACCGCCGTCTGAATATTGGCTTGGCCAATGTTCATCTGTTTTCTCTGCCATCGTACTATGACAAGGAAGAGATGATAGATGCCAAACTCCGGCCACATGGCGTCCACAATCTGAATATCAGTGTCTTCGTGACACTGCCAGAGCAGAAAGTCGCTCAACCTACTGACACCAGACGTCCGGACCAATACGTCCACTGCGGGATCGTCAGCCGTATACATATATCTTGTCAGAACCTCATCCGTGATATCCGCGGACGAATGCTTAAGTTGAGAGGAGCGCACAGCTCTACTCATGGCAGTCACTATCTCATCACGGGAGGTATAGGCAACACAGCAGTTTATAAATCCCCCAGTCCGATTCCGGGTGTCCACCATAATTTGACGCAATAGTGCCTTCAAATCCTCGTCCAAAAGGTCCAACTGACCTAACACTCTGATAGAAACTTGGAAGCGCTCTGCTAGACCTCCTGGCTTGCATAGTTCATAGATCTGGAACTTGAATAGATTCATAAGTTGAACTATCTCTTCTTTGGGCCGCTTGAAGTTTTCAAGGCTGAAAGCGTACACAGTGACACCTTTAACGCCACTTAGAAAACATGCTTCAACAACCTGAATTTGATTAGCTGGCTAGATCAGTTTAGAGTGGTGTTCAGCCAGCTGGCAAACATACGTTTGACATCGCTTCTGCACCTAGATAATGCCCTTTTGCCGTTGGTATCCCGTGTCCCTTTGCATACCGTCGGTTCCCGTCCATAATAAATGCGATATGCTGGGGGACAGGTCCCCTTCGAATGATATTGATGGCTTCATCTCTTATTAGTTGAGAGTACATCAGGAAGCTTAGAAAGTAGTATAGTTCAAATTGGGAATATTCCGATTGCTAAATGACTACGTGGAAGAAAAGGCATACTGATAAGCAAAAAGCAAGGGGAGGACCGTGCGTAGTAATTTGTGAGATGTCACCACGCTATACAGGCAATCACCACGCCATAGAGGCGATCCGACAGCTGCGGCTGAGCTGACCCACCATACGTAAAGGGGTAGGGGGCAATATTTCATCCCTTGCATAGATATTTCGCATTCAATTTACGGAGCTGCTGCTATCTGTCAAGTGATTTATGATGCGGTTACTCCCGTAGTCAGTCAAACACAATTTATAATATCCGTTGAATATCAGACTCCGAACCAGCAGTTCGTGCTGAATAGAGCCCCCGGTGTCTCTTCAGTTTGTCATCCCCAAGTATATCACCCATGATGGTCGACTATCAATATTCAGAACCACTAAAACCCGAGATTCTCAAAAATTGTCCTTCATTTACTACTCTCCCAATTCGAGTTCGCAAAGATGAAACCACAATCCAAGCAGTAAGAAAACAGTACCTCAAGGAGTGGAAGAAAGTCATACCTCAATCAAGTGGGCCATTGATAGGTGCACAAGGCCCCTTTGGGCACTGTGTATCCCTGGTATTCCCAGAATGCCCTCCTCAGATGATTCCTATCCTGACTAAATTCATTGAATTCCTTTTTCTTGATAATGGTTAGTTTTCCCACACCGTAGTACTCACTAGACTTGATCCATTGCGCTAAGGGACAGATCTACTGGATGAGCCGGATGCCTGGGTATTAGGTAAAGAAGTGGATTGTCGTCCGTCAGCCGCTAAAACTGCATATGAAAGAATCCAAAGGGGGTTGGTTGAAGACACACTCGACATTGATCATCCCAGTACGATGTCGTTGCTTATTTCTGCACAAGAATATCACGCATCGAGAATTGATCCGGGCCCCATTCCTTCTACATTTGAGGAGTTTATGGAGAGGCGACTTGTTTACAGTGGATTCCAGTAAGTAGAGCATCATAAAATTCCAGACATCCAGTGCTAAAGCCGCACAGCGTATTCGCCAAGTTTATTGGTCTTGCCATGGATTTTCGTGCTCCAGATGAGTCTATGTCTATGATTGAAGAGGTTACTCGGCCACTTGAAAGAGCGATGGCGCTCTGTAATGATTACTTTAGTTGGCCCAAAGACAAAGAGCACTTTCAACAAGGGAAAGGAGCAAATGCGGTTGCTTTTCTTCAGCAGGTAGAAGGCATTTCGGAGGAGGAAGCTCTTGAGTCCATTAAGCGGCAGATCATTGCGCTGGAAGAAAGTCATAACTCAGCACTCGAGCGCCTGATGAATGCCGGAACGCTGTCTCCTGACATGCAATCATACCTTATTACTTTTCGATTGGCAGCAGGGGGTTTGCATTTCTTTACGAGTACTTCGGATAGGTACCTTGCACCAGGGAGTGCAATAGCACCGCCCCTTCATTCAGCTCCCAGAAGTTCTATAGTATGTGGAGTATTGTTTATTATAGGCATTATCTTCCTATTCTTTTATTTGTGAAGGTCTAAAAGTCCGACTTGCTTGCAGTTTGTCTACTTTGTTTCCCTACTTTAAGACCCTGGGAGTGCCAATGGTATAGACGAAACCACGGATTAGTCTTTGTCATCCAGACCAACTATATCTAGGCATCGTAAGCACTATGCAGGCTCATCGACATGCTGAGCACCATCCTGAACTTGCTTCATCCATAAGTTTGTAAACCACCCCTCTCTATTCTGAAGTAGCTCAGCCGGCGTCCCAGACTCAACAATAGTCCCCTGATACATGACAAACACGAGATCAAAGTCAACTATCGTATGAAGTCGATGGGCCACTGCAACCACAGTACGATTTCCGAACTGCTCCCGGACCAAGTTCATGATAGTCGCTTCTGTCTGCATATCCATCATTGACGTCGCTTCATCGAGCAGCAAGATAGGAGATGGGTTCAACAATGTCCGCGCAATGGAAATGAGTTGCTGCTGACCGGAAGAAAATGTGTCTTTCCTAACGAGGCTGTCTAGGTCAAATCCTTTGGATAACAATGATTTTAGCATTCCCACCCGAGAAAGAGCAGAAGTAATGGCCTCGTCGGTATGCTTTTGCAACGGATCAAGGTTCAAGCGTATTGACCCTGACAAGATCAATGGGTCCTGTGGTAATACGGCCAACTGGCGTCGGATGGTCTCTCGAGGGATCTGGGTGATGTCAACGTCGTCGATGAAAATGTTTCCTTTTGTGATTTCGTTTAGCCGCAGCAAACTCATTATTAGGGAGCTTTTCCCGCTGTAAGATAGTTAGGTACAGACTCTTTCTTGGATTATTGAAAATTGGAATTCCAGCTTTACCTTCCTGAACGCCCGCATATGCCTACTTTGGCCCCCGAGGGTATTTTGATGTTGATATCGTGTAACACAGGCTTTAAGTCGGCTCTAAGCATTATGTTAGAGTACTATGTGCAGCTTGAGGACCGGGAATTCACAAAGAGCAGACAATATAACCCACCGGTATTGTGTTGTGACATCAATGAATTGGATCATGCCTGTCGATGGCCACGTACTTCCGGGATCATGGCATTCGTTTGGAAGATGCTCGGACGGTGTTTCAGATTGAAAGCTTTTCAGTCTTGCCAAAGCCCCTATTGATGTTTCGAGCGAGGTCCAGGCTTGAATAACGTATGCCAAAGTCGCGCTAATGGCGGAAACATTGTTGAGCGCAACACCAAGAGCGCCGCCAGATGTGTTGCGCAGTTCAACGGCCAAAGCAACCAGAACAACAAGAATTCCCATCACCAGTAAGTTGAGAACAAGGGTTAACCAGCACTGGATTGAGTACATGAGATAGAATGGTTTCTGTGATTCGTCGATCAGGGACATGTTGAGCTGACGGAAAGTTTCTTGCCAGGCAAATGCCCGGATCGTAGTAATACCGTCGCATGTTTCGATGATACTGGTGAAAAGGGGTGATTTTGCCTCAAGGTCCAAGTGTCGAATCTGCCGCGATGTACGCAAGTAGAACTTTTGTATAGCGTAAAGAATGGCCAAAAGAGGGAAGAAAGTCAATGCTGTCCACGGGGACGATTGCGCGATTAGGACACCTTCAGCGATTGCATCAAGAAGACCGTCTAGAGTCTGTATCATCGCACCCGGGAGCCTCATGTCGAGTAAAGACATATCCTGGCTGAAGCGATTTAATATGAATCCGGTATCAACTAAAATGAGAGACGAGAGAGGGGCTGCTGTGACAGCTTTCAGCAGTCTTCTGTGTAAACGAATAGACGTGCGAGGTATGGATTCAACCAGAAAGATCCAGTACAGTAAAAGGAAGCAGACTGTGGCGGAGACCCCAAAGGCTGCGTAGCCAACTATATAACGGACATTGCGCTTGCTAGGCTCCCGACTTTCCGCCTCGGACCACCACTTAAGCCAGATATTGGGGAACCTGCTGAAGAAACAAAACCCAATCGATGTCGAAATGACCATGATCACGGAGGCTAGGCCCATTTCCTTTGCATAGAGGAGATATAGACTGGTATCACCTATCCTCCGAGACACATCGGAGGGTGCTTCGCTTACTCTCGTAGCCTGCTCTTCCGGAATATCGGGTTGCGGGTTGCCAGGACAAACATCGAGCTGTATCATGGGATCATCCTCATATATTTCTGGGGTTTCGGGGATCTGATAAGACCGCTGAACATTCACAGTGGAGCTGTCTGGATTAACCTCGATAATAGTGTCAACCATGTGTTTGAAATGTACTGCACATGTCAGTATTGGCCAACAAGCTTTGGGCATAGTAAGAAAGCTGCTCACCTTTGTGCGTTGCAAGAACTACAGTTAATCCATACTTCCGACATATACCTTTCTGTCCCAACAGCCTTTGGATGACCAGGTTCTCTGTCACCGTATCAAGCCCACTGGTGATGTCATCCAACAGAAGAAGCTGTTTCCGTGAGTAGACAGCTCTTGCGAGGCTGATACGTCGTCTTTGACCTCCACTTAGACGCATACCTTTAATTCCAATCACAGTCATGTCTTGCTGTGGGAGACTGGCAATATCCGTTTCAAGACAGCATACATTGATCACCTCTGCATACCAGATTTCATCGAAGTCTGAAGGACCTTGAATGATACTGCGGATAGAAAGGTTTGGTAGCCATGGCTCTTGGGAGCAGTAAGCAATTCCGCATTCTGGTGCCTTGAGCATTGTTCCCTCTGTCAGCTTGAGCTCTCCAAGTAGCGCCAGCAAGAACGCGCTCTTGCCACTTCCGACCGGTCCAATGAGAATATAAGCACTGTCTCGTTTGATGTTTATAGAGACCCCTTGAAATGTGGGTTTATCATCTGTCTTAAAGGAAAATGAAGCGTTGTTGATCTTGATTAAAGAATTAGACGGCTTGCGCCGGTCTGGCTGGTCCAGTGTCTGGAGCTGCACAGTGTCTAAAACTGGGACCTTTACTGGGTACAGATCTCTCTCCCGTGGCTTCGATTGTTCCAAAGAAGCTAAGGCAGAATTCAGCCTCCCCTGGTTCATCAAGAGATAATTCTGGATCCGGTCATAGGAGCTCAAGGAAGCGACGAGTATGGGGAAAGCGTACAAGAAATTCAGTATAGGCTTGCTGAGTAGACTGACAAGAGATAAGGCCGAGAAAGCTTTCGCCGGATCGAGTATGCCTTGACCGGAGCGCCTAGCGATAAGAACATAGACAATGAAAGCTGCAGCAGGCCCGATTGTCTCCGGAAGGACACCGATGGTCATTCTGGTGGTAGCATTCTGCCGAAACCTTTTAGATTTGTTCAACTCGTGGATACGCAGATTATCAATTTTGGTAGATGATGGTTCTGAGAGGCCAGATATGCGAATCCCTTTGATGTTGCTGAGAAAAAAAGATGTCGAACTAATTCTATCCTGTAAAGCGTTCATCCAGTGTTGTTGTGCGACCTTTGCCCGGTTTGACAAACTATAGGCAGATCCAGCGCATCCTAGGAAAAGCAATATTAGTCATGAATGCAAAAATGTTATGATAGGGTTGCTTGCACTTACCAACCACAATAATCACAGGCGCAAAGCAAGCGAGCCCGATTTCCCGGTACAAGATATAGATTGCCAAAGCCACCTCAATGGGCGAAGCCCATACTACGTCTGAGTGTTCAAAGCCTACTGCAATTCGATCAAAGTCCTCACTCATCAGAGTAGCTGCGGAGTGATCAGTCAGCGTACCTGCTGAAAGACGAAGCGTCTGGTTGTATATCAGGCTAAGAAGGCCCCCACGAATTAGGGTGATGTATCGATAGATTTGATGCTGGTAGCTTGCCGTAGAAAGTGCAATTCCTGAGTATACCAAAAGAGCAGCACCTATTAATGCCCGACCAATGAAGCGGGTTTGGTCATTCGTTGGATCGTCCAGGAATGAAATCACCCGGTAAATCAGAAGTGGCTGTGCGATGTTGAAGCCAATTAAACAGATTCGGGGACATATAACACAGAGTAGAGGTCTACAAGCGACCCTCAATGCTACCCACGCAAGGCTATACCTTGAAGTTTTCGAACATCCTTGCCAGGCAGATTCCATTTGATAGCCGACAGTTTCCGATGCCAATTTTGGATCCAGTGGCGGAAGGTCCCCTTGCTGAAAAAGGTGGGAAGAGCCCTGGAGGAGAAGCGAATTCAACCACCAGAACACACCTCGATTGTACATGCTTCCTAGAGCGTCCGAGGGGTAATGAGAGTAAGGACCTCTCAGCAGATGGCGTTTTTGAATAGACTCAATTACTAGTGTGATCAGTTTAAGAACAACCATTGCAAAGAATACAATCGCGATTGGTCGATGATTTCCTCTCAGCCATAAGGTCCGCGCTTGACTGCCATCTAAAAGAGTACTAATGGTAAGATATACACCCAACAAAATAGATGGACGAATTGAACGATGATGTTCTTGGTAGGACATAACAGCCAGGGTCAGTGTGGCCAGGAAGCCGAGCACACCGGATGCGATAGAAACTCTCGTCAACTCGCCGCCAGGTAAGGCATAAAGAACGATCAACGCTACTTGCAGGCATCCGAGAGTGGCTATCGCTGTCTGGTCTCTGTTTAGCTCAGGGATTCTTCGTGCATGGTCCCGGCATTGAGATGGTTGTTCGTACCAATTTTGCAAACATTAGTCCGTCCAGTGAGGACTTGAGTACCCTTTCCTTTTTGACAAGCTTCAAATATCGGTACAGAGAACACACCAAGAAGCATATAGAGGGAAGTAATGAGAAGAAAGATTGCTCAAAGAATAGGGTGAAATCCGTCTCATCGCGACACCCCCGAACTTTGGGTCCGAAGGCGTTGTCGGCACGGTCGCATGCCTGATCTGCCATTTAGAGCAAGCTTGGTGGACTAGAACGAAGATGCCAATTCCCAAGACGATAGGAAAAAGAGGAAAGATGTCTATGGGTAGATATCTCCCGAGGTAAGGCTGCCGTGAGTTGGTCTTTGTATTGGGTTGCATCGAGAGTGCTCTAGTCTTATCTGTATCCCTGCACAGATGTCGCCATCGAGCACGACACGATAACAACCCTAACTGATACTAAAGGCAACCCTAACATTAATCCGCCGTATTAAGCAGGTAACTCAAAGAACTTCTCTTTTGTCCCACTGTTGAACTTCTCTCATTCTACCTACTTTATCCACTTGAGATTCCAACCATGCCTTCATCGCAGAACACCTCTTGCGATGAAGCAACAAGTCTGCTTCAAGAGACCCCAGGAAGCCCAGATCAGGTATATAGAGGCAAGAAAGCCCCATCTGACTCACACTGGATCACTACAGTTATATTGCTGTGCGGTGGAGCGGTCCTGTTCGATCTTTCAAACAATTTGGGTTCGGTCGCAGAGGTTGCGATCTTAGAAGATATAGTATGCCGGGATTATTATGCTACCACTACTGCGAACCCGATTCTTCCGAGTTTAGAAAGATGTAAGATAGACCCTGTCCAGACTGAGATTGCTCTGCTCAATGGCTGGCGAGAAACCTTCGAGACTATCCCTGGTAAGCTAATTTTTTGACAAGCCCAAGAGCCACTTCTTTTTTCTCTTCCCCGAGACAGCAAAGCTGATTTTGGATAGCCATACTTCTTGCCTTGCCTTACGGCATGCTGGCGGACAAGATTGGTTACAGGCCAGTCGCTTTATTGGCCTTCCTGGGCAATGCCATGAGCTCCAACTGGAGTAGAGTAGTTTGTTAGTCCTACCATGCAGTGACATATAGCTTGGAACATTAACGATTCCATTCATAGTTTGGCTTCATCCCACCTTACCAACCCGTGCCCTTTGGCTCTCTGCAGTGTGGCAGATCTTAGGGGGAGGGCCACAGGTCGTAACCTCATTGTCCTTTTCAGCTGTAGCCACTATCACCCCTGCGAACAAAAGGTAGACACACTCCCACAGAACTTGTCTAACGTTAGTTACTGAGAGCGCATGTACCAGAACGAATGTCTTCTCTCAAATGACCGCAGTTATTTTGACGACAGAGTTGATTGCACCCCCAATTGGTGCCGCACTCATGACAATCAACCCTTGGATACCATTCCTCGCATCCTCTGTGATTGCGGCCATCTCAGTGATCTGGGCAGTCTTTTTTTTCCCAGCAATCCGTAATCGGACTGAGCCAGCTTCTACCACAGCTCACGAGGAGCAGCCGGCCAGAACTTGGTATGCTTTGGAGAGAATTCGGCAGTTCTATAATCAACTTGTACAGAACAGAAATGCCGCATTGGTTGTTGCCTCCTTCTTTGTGACACTTCTCGGGACCCATGCTTTTGGGGTATTGCTGCAGTACGTCTCTAAAAGGTTTCACATATCATATGCTGAGGTGCGTACTTCGGATAATTAACAAGTTCCTGGTCAGCGGCCAATGCTAAATGTTATATTTATACTGCAGGCTTCATACGTACTGCCGCTCAGAGCTGGCACTAACCTGGTATCTTTATTTATTCTGCTTCCCGCCGGGACACATTTTCTGGACCGGCATCGAGGATTAGAGGTTATCTCGAGAGACAGTATCATCACCCAGGTGAATGCGCTACTGATGCTTCTGGGGTGTTTATTGATTTTCCTCGCGCCAAACCTGATCTTGCTCAGCATTGGGATTGTAATATTTGGATTAGGCGCGTCGTTTTCTGTCACCGCGAGAACATTGGTGACTTCTCTTGTTGACACAGCATCTTTGAACACAACCTATGCACTTATGAGTGTGATGAGCTCAATCGGGTCTCTAGTATCAGGGCCCTTACTGGCAGCCGTGTATCATCAGGGGATGGTCATGGGTGCTATCTGGCTCGGTCTGCCCTTTCTACTTGCTGCAGGGCTATACGGGCTCGCTTTGATTGCTATATCTGCGGTCAGAGTACCTTCCCAGACGGCTTGTAGTACTGGATAGTTAGGGTGGCAAGAAGATTTAGTGGGCGATCATATGAAGATTCAGTATTACTTAGGTAGTATCGCAAGGGACTTTACATATATATCACGGATATGGTTAAGCAAAGCTCCCTCATAATGAGGCTGAAGCATTTAACAGCTAAAAACCAATCTCTGTGAATGTGGATTGAAGATAACCGCCTAATACCTTTCACAAACAGATCAGAATTGTAATGCACTGCCTTACGGCGGGTATAATAATTCATGCACCCCTGCTGGCTTGGGGCTCGGTTTAATGGGTATCTGATGGTTCCAGGCCCAATCGACAATTGCATTAAAGTCTCGACAGGTATGTTTAGTGTTGAAGTTGGGGTAGGGTTTCTGGCGCCCTGCTACCCAATTCGTAGAAACGAGATTGGTATCCGCATGACACATGAGGAACTGCCTGAGCATTCAATGCAATGATCTAGTTTTATAGTTAGAGAGAAGCTGGTCTCTAAATGAAGGATTTTCTAACACAACTATGTGCATGCGTTGCATCGCCGGAGAGTCTAAAAACTCTTCGTGGGTGCCTTCGTAATATTCTCGATATGTCCGCATTCGTAAATAATTCTTCAAGAGATATATACGCATTGAACTACATTAGCCCTTTACCGATCCACAAGATCATATAGATAATGGTAAAGAACAATTTACCAAGCAATGCATCTGATGCGAGGATTCAAATTGAAGTCGGTAGACTCCTCCATCCTCAGGGGGAAGTTTGACTGACGTGTCTGGATCGACACCTAGTAGTCGCATGTCCTCCTCGGAGAAAGAAACATTCACTGCTCCAACTATATGCCTCTGTGAGTATTGGCGGTGCACAAAATTTGTCTGTAGTCCATATCAGAAGAGCACTTAGGATTGATTGAACGATTCCATGCACGATCAACATCTGGAGAGGGTAGGCCGCGGAATTCTGATGGGTAGTCCAAAGTCCCGTTGAATGTGATCACTTTATCGTACATCTGTGGGAGTGATTTGAGGTGTTTATCTGCGTACAAGTCAATGTTTGATCAGTTTATCACTGAGAGCTTTACCTTGGAGATAGGACAATGCTGGTGAATAATGTGTATGCGAAATGCTCGATGTCGTCGAGGTATGTCCGATGAGAAATACGAGAAGAGTGTAAATAGCGAAGAGGCCGAACACGGCGATCCTTCGCAAGATTGAGATGCCGGAGATTGTTGCTACATCCAATAAATCCAGCCTATTTTTATCATCATCGGCATGATCAGTGGATTCATTTCTGTCAAGACTGGACCTTGCCTCAATGTCTTGGAGAGCGAAATAACTCTGGGGCATCTCAGCTGGTTGGTAGAACGTTAGGCCTGTTGAAGTGTTGTCTATATGAAAAGAGCTTATGATCTTTCAGACTGGCAACTTCCACACTATCGACTCACTCTACCTTTCGAACTAGGGGAGTCTCGATGTGATTCAATTCCGTCCAGGGCAAGATGATGAGTACGTAAGCGGCATTAGCTACGAGCTGTGGCTTTCTTATCTTGGATTTGACAGTGCATTTTTGAGACCCTGACCATGCATTAGTTTGGGACTAACGGAGCTTAGTTGCATGTAGCAGGACGTAATGTACTTTGACCATAAGCTAGCCAGCGCGCACATCGCTGACGCAAGTTTAGTGCGAATTAGCCATTGAAACTGGGCCAACAAAAGACCTGCAAATATACATAGGACTCCAGTGGCGCCTGGATAGCGGAACATAATGATCATAGCTGAAGACCATTTGGAGAATACTACTGTAATAATAATATTCGTCTAGTCTTTGGACATGTGATACCGATTCATTGGATACCTAAGATCACCTACAATCTACTTTGCACGTCCGTATGTCTCCTACCTAGACCACTTGTCACTCAAATAATGGATCAACCGGGAATGCACCGTCTCATCCCAAACCCTCGAAGCATCTAACGAGAACCGAAGACACTTCTCACCGTATCGCTGATTTTCCAGTCCCATTTGTCAATCGGATCCTCCTCTGACCGCTGGACTACTTCCCAAATACGGCGTGAATTACCGCATCGATGGATATGTCCCATGCCATCAACGTTCACATCTATTAGATTTCCGTCTCCATCATAGTGTTCTTGAGGTGGCTCGATCGTGTCATCGGCGGAGCACATCAAAGACTAAAGGTCCTGCCCTAAGGTCGCCCGCTAACTCACCTGGGCGGCACCCTCCTATTGTGTATTTTTATTTTATTTCGTATGGTTTTATATAGTGATATTAAACTGAAGTCTGAATGACTGGCTCTTCTTCAGCCATACTCTAGATCCATGTAAAGCGATGTATTACCTAGCGAAGCAGTCTGGGGATGGTGTTCGAACAGAGATCATTGGGCTCACTGCTGCGACTGCACAGGTCTGATGGACCAGTAGCTAAAGGATAGAGAGAAATATCCTATGAGGCAAATAGAACTCGAGCGATGTATGCTGATTGGCAGGACCAGAGAGCTCTTGCCACTTGCACCCTGCCATATCAATAATCAAGAGCCTGTTGACCGATCATTGAGACCACATGCCAACGCAGAATCTGTTTACGTTGGCTTATGAGCGAGTGAATAGGATCATGGGATCTCAGAACAGCATTAGATTGGCCATCTAGGAGAGAGATTGGCCCAAGCTCGGCGCTTATCATACAGTCAAAGTCAATCGTGGAGGGAGTGGCAAACCAATCGGGAGAATCGCCACGAGTCTATGACCCGAACATGATGCTATCCGAAGCTTCTTCACGATATGGAAGCATCACGAAGCCCATCGTGTAGTCCAGGAGTTTTCATATATAGCCTCACTGCCCCAGCTGGTGTGTAGCTGTTTTCAATAGATTGACAATCAAGTGTTTTGTTGTATCTTTTTCTATTCTTGTCAATTCTTATCTATTTTTTTTCTTTCCTTAGTTTATACAATGTCTTGCTACCGGACTCTTTCACACACAAGCATTCGTCATCTTCTACGATAACCGGCGTTTATTTCTTGATTAGTTCTGTTAATAAGTCCGTGTACAACTACTTACACGAACCCACTTGAGCATGTCGCGAGCTACAACCGACTGGCGATGACCGGGTCCTCGTGTGGCCCTGCGTCTCGCAAATCCGCCGCCGGCAGCTGCGGCACTGGCAACTTCAACTCGGTCGCGATGGTCCTAGCAGCCCAGAGACCCGTGACAAATGCCAGCGCGAGACCACCAGCATACCCAAGATTGCTAAATCCTCCGCCGTCAACACCTGCGATCAGTAAACCTGGGATAGGAGTCTTGTCGGGAGTAAGGGCACGTCCCTCAGCGTTGATAAGAACGCCGCCGTAGGTGAACGTAATTCTGTCAAGAGTCAACACTTTAGCCAAGCATGGATCATATCCGGGGGCACGTACGATGGTTGGACTTCCATGACGAAGAAAGGACCTTCACCTTCCACCAAAGAAACAGGAGGCTTTCCAGCTTTTCCGACCGGCGCGTCGAGCGTAGATGTCTTATCGCCCAGCCGTATGAAGCGATCGTACTGTTCGATTGTTCGGAGGGCTTGCGAGCCATCTACCCCCCACTGATTGAGGATCTCTGCTAACCCGTCTAGGGAGGGAGCACTAGCGACGTTGCATCCGTGTTCGCGGGCTTTCTCGAGCCGATCGATCTCTCCCGCGTTGGGGAACGGAGCCGAAATGCAGTGCTGTCTTCTTGTCCGGTCGCTGAGGATATGAAAGGTCAGTTATTGGGCTGTGGTGCAGCTGACACGGGGAAGAAGTGTACTTGAATAGAAGGAATCCACGACGCTTCTCCTGTTTCGCAAGATATTGGTTCACGATTTCATCCCCGGTCGTCTCGTCGGCAAACCTCCGTCCGTGCTCGTTAATGAGCAGGCAATATTTGCTTTCTGCGAGGACGTGTCAATGATCAGATAATGAACAACGGCTGAATTGTACATACGGTATTGTGCCAGCGACAAAAAGTTCTTGGGATCGACAGCTTCTGACCGCAAAGGAGCCGCCAATAAATGGCCATAATACGTATTCATCCCCCGACTCGTGCCTGCTCCTACCGCAGTGGCCAGCGTTAATCCATCTCCTACTGATCCTCGATTCGAGCGTACAAAGATATTGTCTCCTCCCTGGCCGAGGTGCATAGATGTCAGTCCTGCATTCCCCTGGAACCCCCCGGTGGCAAGGACTACGTGCTGAGCCTTGACTTCGTAATAGACAGCGCCCGCGCCATCTACTGGCCCACGTCGAATGATCGCGCCGACGATAGGAGAACCGGGAACACCAGGCTGCTTTTGAAGGAGTTTGACGACGGCGGTATTGGTGAAGATCTGGGATCCTGTGCTATCCCGTATGCGTTGTTGGTGGTGTAGGTGGAGCTGAGGGATCTTGATGGGAAAGCCGATGCCTGTTTCTTTGTCAGCTCTGATGTAAATAGTCTCCTGTGTATAGTAATTTGTATATAATCAATACCGATTGTCATGATTCCATCGAATCGTTTGGCTGTGGGTATGCTGTTCTCTCGCATCCATTGCACCGCAGGCAAGTAGTCTTTCATCCATGCAGCTTGAAGCTCTGGATCACCGTCTGGTACCCACGATCGCAAACTATTGTAGTTCTTGGGTGCCCAACTAGACGTTGTCAGTAGGATTCTTTTGTACTTGAAGTAGTCTAGAAACGTACAACATCCCCGCAGAGTAGTTTGACGAACCGCCAACAACTGCTTGCTTCTCTACCACTAGGACTTTAGCCCCGGACTCGGCGGCGAAGGCGGCGCAGGCCATGCCCGACATGCCTCCGCCACACACCAGGACGTCGACTGAGATTGTTTGCATATTTGAAATATATAGTTATTTCCGTTGTCTTCAAAACGAACAAAAGGGAATAAAGTAGAAGTTGCGCGGTGCAAGTCAACAATACAGGAGTGAATTTAAGACTGTATAAAATCATACCTCCGGCGTCTAAATAAATAGACCGGAGGACCCACAGCCGGTGATTTTTTAATGCAGGGTAACCAATTGAGGGGCCACCACTTCAGTGCACTCGATATATCACTTTTATGCGATTATTCCAGCAGCAGGACAGCTAGGACTGCAATGGGATGGAGGACAAGGTGATTGAGCCTCATTGTTCAGTGCCTGCCAAGAAGCCAAGTGGATCAGACGGAGATTGAAGATTTCAGATCATCCCTGCGAATTCTAAATTCTAATCATCCTCACGGCGACGAAGACCACCGACCAACTATCCAAGTTCTGCGAAGATCATTCGCTTCAAACTTTAAACTATGGCAATTGGGCGACCCCCTCCAGTATCACTTTATCATTATTGATCTGTATTAATCTGACGTGATCATGGCTAGTCGACCGGTGACGAGACAGCAGACTCGCCGGTCACCCTCCACTGTGGCCTGCGAAGCATGTCGCAAGCTGAAGATGAGATGCGTCCGTCCAAGTCGACCAGAAGACTCTAGCGAGCCATGCGATCGATGCAGACGGAATGGCCGCACCTGTAGCATTCCTCCTTCCCAACCTTTGGGGCGCCGGCCAGGTGCGGTTGGTCGCTATCGGGGGCTCGAAAAGGCCTGTCGGCAGATGAAAGAGCATCTAAAACGGGGACGTGCCTCAGGAAATAGTTCACAGGACGTTAATAATATACAGAACGCAGAAAAGGAAGTATTCGATCTCTTACTTTCGAAAATGCAAAGCAATGAGGGGCAGTCCCACCGACCGACCAACGGGAAAGCTGCCAACGTCCAGGCTGCGTCTAGCAATCCGGTCGTGACAGAGTCCACTACTATTAAGCAAGCTGGGATCACCTCGCATGTCGGTCATGACCCCGTCAGTAATCCTCTAGCACTTCTTGTCGCTGCTTCCGGGGCCATCCAGTCCGAATCGGTATCGAATACTCCGATATCCACCGTTGAATCGACAGATGAAGGACCAACGCCGTACTTGACGAGTATTGGTAATCTAAATGAACGGTCAACATACGTGTCACTAGGCCTACAATTGAGCTCAGAATCGCTCCAGAGTGGACTAGACGCTCTCTTTGCGGCCCCGACAAGTAATCCCAAGTGCACAGATTATTTTCGCCCTCCTGACGATGGCCCGCCGCGAGATGTTAGCCCGGACCTGGACCCTGTTGAGTTAGGGTTAATATCAATGGAGGAGGCTTACCACTTATTTCCCATGTATGCACGTCACACTGCGTAACATCAGTAATGTTGGGCTAATATTTAATAGCTACTTCATACGTTTACATCCAGTCAATGGTATCCTCGACCCTAAATTACACACCGTGGACTATGTCCGTTCACAGTCGGCACTTCTGTTTACCTGGATGCTCGCTCTCACAGCCCAGTTCGATCATGGGTCTGCGGCCATTGCAAAGCGACTACGTCTGCATGGCGAGAAATTGTCGCGACATGTTCATGCGTCCGGGTTAAAATCAGTTGAAATTGTTCAGGGTTACTACATCTCACTTTTGTCAGCCACTCCAGCTAGAACACTGTCGGAAGAGCGATCGTGGTTATATACCATGTATGCATTTGGCGTAGCGGCAGAGCTGGGGCTGGACCAAGCATCTCCGACATATACATACAATAACGATGGCAAAATTATCCCCAAGCGCACACCAGGCCCGCCCACCCGCCATGACATTGAGGACCAAACACGCCGCGAGCGACTAACTCGCAATAGAGAGAGAACGTGGCTGCGTATCCTCCTCTGGGAACGAGCGAACAGCGGTGCTTCTGGTCGAATGAATGCCATCCCTGAAACTGACCTCACTCGCAACATCGAGCGCTGGTGGATGCATCCGCTCGCCGACTCGACGGACAAACACACCGTCGCTTTCATCCTGCTCCGTCGCCATCTGGCGGATTTACACGCAGAAGTGCAGCGACAGACATTGATGCCACACTCCAATCCACATTGGGTGCGCGATCGTATCGACGCCGCGTTAGAGTCGTGGCGGAAGACATGGATATATGCCATCGCGCCATCTTCAGAACCACTCCCAGACGTGCACCTCCATCACGTATACCTCCATAACCGATTATGGACACTGTCATTTGCGCTGCAAGCCTCCATCAGTAACAACCGCGATCTAAAAGCAATCCGCGACGACTGTTTTCAGGCCGCAGTGCATTGCTGTGAAGTCGCTGTGCGTGATCTTCAACAGATCGGGGAGCCACTATACTGTATGCTTGCTCCCACATGGGCGATGATCTCTTACGCAGCTATCCTCGCCCTAAAGCTCTTCCCCTTTGTACATCAGCCACGGTCGGAGGGCGAAATAGAGCTTCTTGCCTTATTGGCGCAGGTTGCGCTTCAGCTTGAACGCGCCGGCACAACACCATCACACCGATTCGGAATTGCTGCGATATTAGGACAGCAGTTATTGATGATCCTACGGACGCGAGCAGCCGGATTGGCTTCTATAACCACCATTGCGGACTCTGATCACGATGATAATAATAGCGGCGTACGGAATACCTCATGTCCCCTCTCAAGAGAACACTTGTCAAACATCAGTAGTGCAACGGGCATGACGCAGGATACGGATGTCCTGGGTCCGTTAGTATCTCCGTATGACCCTTGCTTAGCGACCGCTACGATGGGAATGGATAGCGACCTCATGGGCGATGAGTTCGCGGATTTATTTCGAGAGATATTCGGCCCCAGCTTTGGTGAAGTATTTTAACCTTGCATGCAAGGTCTTCCAATTGATAACTGGATATAAAGCTGGTCGCCAATTATCACATATACCTGGCAATATCTGTCCTACAGGGTCGCAGTATATCGATTTATCTATTGTGCGCGATTGCGGATGTTTTTCAGATCAGTCCCCTCCCTACGCAAAGAGATGTAAGTGGGCTATGCACGACATGGAAAAGCGAGAAATGGCCTTGGAGAGTAATTAGCTATGTATTGAACGGCTTTGGCTCCCTTATTAACATCATCATCCTGAGGAAGGAAAATATACAATTTGGTAATAAGCTCAACGTCGTTAGATACGTACAAAAGTATCATAATGGAGCTATTCCTCGCCAAATGGCTGCAGCTTGGGCCACCTCAAGCCTCATCAAATATACTGTACATATTGCCGTCTGGGACACTGTGCCTCTACCATTCGACGGTTAAAGAGCGCCAGAACCTTCACAACGACCATTCTGACCTCGCCGTGCCAAGGATGTTTACACGGGGATTTCAGTACACTTTCCCCTGAGGCCTGAGCAGGACGTGTCGTCCGCCTGGGTGTTTACGACAGCGACGTATGCTCTCTTATTGCCGGTGTCACCGGTAACACCCTGACTGCCGCACTTCTTGTCGTTCGCGCTTAGATACTCACTGCAGTAGTCACCAACCTCCGAGGTTGTCATGGTCACTCCAGCGGTACCGATAAATGCGACTATTGTGTGGCATTTAACCGGTTGGCCGGTAGACCGTTCACTGCACACCGTGTTATCTATCAAGGCAGACACGGCAGCGACACCGCCACCGACCAGGGATTTCACAGCATTGCAAATATGCTTCTGGTTCGCCGGGCTGATTTTATCCACCACCGGGTTGTTCTCGCAGTTCAATTGATCCTTCGGGGCTCTTACGTCGAGGCCAGTAGACGAGACGGGAGCCGCGTACAACCCCTTTCTCTGGGTAACAAAGTCGACTAGCGTGGTATCGAAGATGCCATTGTCGGCGAGATAATCAGACCCGTTCTTGCTTGCAAGGTCAGACGTCACGAACACAGATCCAATACTCAGATTATCTTCCACGGGCTCCGCGAGACGGTTCATGGCAGTTGTATAAATCGCAACGGAAGGAGTATCACCGTAGAACTTCACTGCGCTGACAGTGCACGCGAAATAGCACAAGGCCACAAAAATTAACATCATCAGGGGTTTTTCGAGGGCTGACTGGGTGTATTGAAGTGAAGGAGTGCAGATTGGCAGCAGAATGTACGAGGTAATGGAAAAGTGATAGAGACAAGAAAATTATAGAGCTTTGGGACTTCAATCATCCAGCCTGATACAGGGCATTATATAGTACGGATAGATAGTCAGTCGCTCATTTCCAATCAATGCCGGGAAAGCTTCGGTGCTACGCCCTCTACATCAACCAACAAAGCGGCCACCGATAATCGGGTATGATTCGAAGCTGTAGCCATACCCAGGCCCGTTCTACAAGGTGCGTTGTAATGGGCCTGGGTCAAAGCCTAGTGGAGAGTGCATTGCCTTGATATAATCCCAGCATCACGGACATGTCCGCGCGAATAGTAGAGAGTAGACATCGGGCAGGAGTGGATAATCTCGAAATGATAATGGAAAGTCCTGGATAGGATGGAGTTCAACACTTGTCTCTTGTCAATAGTGGAGAATTCAAGGTTGGGGGCCGTTCCTAAGCTGATCGTAATGATATTGAGCCCTGCCGGGATGGGAGTATAGCTTGGTGCCTCCTGTCCTATATTTGGAATATAGTTGAGGGAGACTAGTTCACCCTGACCTTTCGCCTCATAACGAAGCTGAGGAGACTGTGTGTAGGCGCGAATTGAGCATGCAAATGCATGGTTTGTGATCCTTACCTTCAGGGACCAGGGCCCACCAGGGCGTTCTGACGCGTACCGTTGCATCGACCCGCTTTTATGTCGGCTTATGGTCCAACATTCGAGAAATCCTACATGTATATTTGTGATACTAATACTGAGAGGGCAACTAGTGATTCAGTCAAGAGAAGTTAAAGAGCACCGCTTGCCTTGTGATCATTCTCCTAGGCATGAAAATGTGCATCAGAGAGGACACGCTCGATATTAGCGAGACATCCTGAGTCTTGGGCCGTATTAGAAGAATGAAATTGGTGATAAGCCGGATTTTCTCGTATTTGGCCAGAGACTGTGACAGACTCCCCTGTCGAGCTGGCGCCGTCATTGCATTGTTACCTTTAGGATCTGCATCATGTTCCAATCGTCCCTTGAATGATAATATGGAGAAGGAATGATCGGCGTCATCTGACTAGGATTTTCAAGGCATAAGCTTAGGCATGTAGTGGGTCAAGGCATTTTAGACAGAATAAAAATCGCGCATTGCTCCACATGCCTTGCGACCGAGGTGCTTCGACGATATATATACACAGTAGTAATGCTTTGACCTGTGGCTAGCATCTCTAGTTTTTCTCTTATCATTGATCTTGTTTTCCCTGCGTTTTTTGCTTCTTTCAGTCAACCGAGTAGCACCTGAGACAGGCCCACTAGTTTTGTGCCGAACCTCGGTAGCGCCAACATGTACCAAAAATTCGTGAAAATCCTCATAGGCGCTTCGGTATTGCTCTTTGCCGCCGTGGAACTGGAGCAGTACATGTCCATCTATGATAGATATCCGATGGCATGTAACATCGTCAATGCGCTTATATGTGTTGTCTTTTGCATCCAATACAGTATCGATAGGTGATCCGCAGTAGCCAAGAAGGTCACACCAGCACAGACACATACTATAACGAATTTGCGTTCCTCCACTGCAAGTCAATTCACGATGTTTGTGTTTGTCAGTCTTTCAGAGAAAACCTTGTGATGCCATGGATGTTAGTATTGTTCTACCCAAGCATTCCCGTCATGTTTGAGCCTCAAATAACATCTAATCAGTTTACTGCAATATCGAGGATTCCCTTGACTCCATCGGGAGTTGTGCCGGACCACGAGTTTCTTCTTTGTGGTTGCTAGAACCATTCACTCTCGCTTGCTTCGGTCATGTTTCACATCGTTGACATCATTGATAATCTGAACCTGGCTTCAATGAGGCTCAGTACCAGCAAAAACTGCTTAGCGAGTGCCGGATGGTGGTGACATTTCTGGCGGTTCATTCAATGCCGGAAGTTGTGGTCAAAGAATGAATCATGGTCTTCTAGGAGGGTATGAAAATAATGAAAGCAGGAATAGTTTTAAGTAAATATATTCGTAATTCAAGGTTTAGTACGGGCTTTGGCTACCGCAGCCTTGACCGAACCTCATGTGCCCAAGCACCCTTGCCAAAGTAGATGTGAGATGGATCTAATGGTAATCAGAGTTGTGTATGTGAAAAAGACACAAGGAGGTCCGAATGAGGCAAGGGAAACTCCTATGGTATGCGCTGGGCCTCGCCATTGAGGGGACAACTGCACATCATTGGCGGAGAACAATAACACTGCCCTGGAGGATAGCCGTAGGTAAGTCTGAGCACGGTACATGTTCATAACAGAAAGATATACTGTTCTAGTTCATCTCCATCTATTAAGGCATGATTAGGTCGACTTTAGTATAAAAGTGCCTCTTTCTGTCTGTGCCCTCGGCCAATGGTCGCGGGGAGTAATCAATGAAAGAGTTAAACAACTGTATTGTGTACTGCAGTACTTCTGAGCAGGTAGCGGACTGAAGGTATGAAGATCTGCAGAGTACCCGCCCAGCGTGTTGATACGTAGAACCCTACCGCTCTCCGCATATTTGGCGTGCATGATTTTTTTCAGTAGGCAGCGAAGATTATCTGCTGCCCCGGTCGGCTGACTGAGAGTGAGTGAACTGATTGTGGCTTGAAGATCTTGAGCAGGGCCTAACATCCTAGCCCTCTGTTCGAAACTGTGGCTACTATCGAAGTATTTGATAAAAATGGATCTAATAGAGTTTGAAGAAGGTCCAATCAAGGTTGAGAAGAGAAAGCGATGCCGTAGTCTTCGTGGATGTGCTGAAAGGCGCGTACAAAGTCCTACCACGTCAACTGTGGCAGTCCTTGTACGATGCGCTTAGAAAATACTGCGACATGTCGCGCGCCTTGTGTGATGGATGTGCATGCTGGCTTCACTGTACGAGCCACTGACTGAGCGAGATCAGCGACCGCTAAAGTTCGTCGCGAATCGACTCCATTTTAATCTCGGTACGGCACTTGCCGAGGAATCCCCCCCGAGACGCGAACCGTTGGAGTACCAAAGTGCGGCCTATCGTTCCTAGTTGGGGAGCAATAACACCAGATGAAGTAGTGGCTGGCTGAGTTGGCGTCAGGTAGGTTAAGAGAGGACATCTCCCCCTCAAAATTTGGAGTAGCCTATCCATCATAGGTTGCCTATGTGGAGTAGTTGCCTAGTGTGTGATTGCAGATCTTTCAGCTCTCGCGTGAACTGAAGATCTCAACTATCACATCACACGCACGGACCTAAAACCATGCACGATTCCCAAAATGTAGGGATTCCCCATTCAGGCGGAGTTGCCTGAGCTGAAGACGCAGCAGAGAAATACCGGTCAGAAATACCTGTCCGAATATTACTACGTACTGTTCTTGGACTATAAATATTCCCATAAGACAAGACAGGAATTGAGTACTGAGAGCCAGGGTTGATTCTTTACCTACCTTTCACCCCCGCTATTCGAGGAGACCTACAATATGGTTGCGATCAATTATAGTGTCCTTTTCACCATCCAGACTGTCCTTTTTGGAGGCCCTGGCGCTAATGTTGAGACTGATACTGGTATCAGCAGCTTGGCAAATCCCGGGACCTACGCGGTAGGTATAATAGATCTTACCTCTTACACATCATTCTCTTGATTTCAAACCTACTAACAGCTATTCTTAGGATCTCAAATGCACAGTAAACGATAAACCAGTCACTATCGGAACAGACGCAGTGAACTATGTTCACCATCACTTCCCACACCCCGGTAACGATGACGACCCCCGGAGATATCCTCACCAGTTTTTCAATAAAGATGAAATTACATGGGGCAATGAGAGGTGCAACAAACCAGAGGGTGGTGAACAGCCTGTTCTGCTTGAGTTTCCTATCTTGCTGGATAAGAGCCAAAAGAAGGCAATCCAGGAACTCTACAATTACAAGCAATTAAAACCCAGGCCGGAGCCAGGGCCTTGCCGCATCGTTACTCGAAAGAAGGGTGATGATCTGTGCGGTGTGATGTGTCACATTGAATATGGGAAGAAGGATGCCAAACCTGGCTTCAAACGCTGCACATGAGATCGGGATTTGGCCTTCCTGCTTGAATAGCATGTCTTCTCCTGGCATTTGGGCGATTCTGTATCCTAGGACTTCTCGGGGTTTCTGGAAGTATCAAATTCTGAATGGTAAACGTGGATACAAACTTATTATTGTTAGAATAAAAACACCGAGTAAACTAATTAAAAAGATCTTATTCGAATCTCATCTACATGTTTTTTTCAGTCTATGTCCATGTCCAACGTTATTAAGTTAAACTTAGATGTACTTCATCATTCCCTCGTAGCCATGTAGGTATATTATATAGCCATGAAAACGCAAGGTACGTACCAAGGTAAGTTCTGCAACATCTCCCATGCTTGGCCGTTCACTCCATGTTCATAAGCTGGCGTATTATAATGGACTGGATAATGCCTCTTGTACTATAGTTCGTATAAGTCGAGCTTTATACAATAAGTTTATCCACAACGTGTACAACCTGTTTAACTGGAGTAAATATGTTTGGACTGCGCTAGGACTTATATAACCATTAAATATGACAAGATTAGAAGAGATTATCAATTTAAACCTCATTAGTCATTTGAAACGAGAGTCAACTAGAGTAACTCAGAACCACAACCAAATCTTCAAAAGCCGTCTGATGAAATGAAATGGCCAGATCTCTCGCACGCGTCGCTCTGGGCCCAACGAGGGACGGCGTTGTGAGAGTGTGTGCTCGCAGAAATACGCGTTCCGCTGGACTAGGAGGCTACTCAGACCTTCCCAGACCGCACCTATATAGCCACGCCGAGACGGGGTAATGGTACCAGGATTAAATCGTCGTTGATGAGTATGATTTTCCACTACCAAAGGACGCCTTCTTACCGGGTTGCACACATTGTGCAGCCTGTTGACCAAGCAATGCAACACAAAACTCAGAAGCCGTAGGAGAGTAGTGTGATGGACAAATAAACAAACTCAGTGGAGACGAGCGTCAAACACGACAGTTGCCGAAGTTCTGGCGACCCACGGCCCGCATCTTCGAAACACCTATGAACTCCGCAGAACGTACAACAGAGGTCAAACGGTCGAGAGCGTCGAAGTGCTGGTTCAAGTCTGGTTTCAGAGATGCCGGCCTCCCCAATTCGATTCACCCATCATGATCTGCTGTCATTGTTGCAAAAGTCCATCGTCTTATGAGCAAAGCTTGGACGGCGTGCATGATGGCTGCGTTACCAAGTAGTCCGTTCGCTATTTCATAGTAGTTGATTGTTTGACTACTAACGCTGCATGTGGTGAGTTCAAAAAGTCCTGTGCTAGTTGATGGTCCGGCATAGTCCTATGTCAAGCATTTCTAGAGCACGGGAGGAGGTCTCTTCTGTTCTTCACCATTCAGAGCTATGTCATGGTAGGACTTGAAACTCACGTCGAGTCAGGTCCCAGGACACTTTCTTGTATCCAGGCTATTTGCTTGGCACCGGCATGCCGCCAACAACACGACGCATTTCGGATCCGAAGACAGATATGACTTTCGTCGCACACCTGGCTCCAGGTGGAGAAATAGTAAATCAGAATCCAACGTATACAGGCCTTGAAATATACCTGTTCAAAAAGCGCCAAAGCAAAACATATCAAAGAACCACCCAATGTACTTTCCCACTAACCCCGTAAATCTTTCATTTCAACCATTACCTACATATAGACAGTCCGTGGACAGCAATTCGGGTGATTTCCGCCAGTGACAAGGCTTGGTGTGTCTTACTTGGTTTAGACTCCCACTGGTGCGACAATAGCATGAAAGATGTAAATTAAACGGAGTTTTTAAGTGGTTTCACCGAAGTAGTTTCCGTCCAATCCTTAAGGATTGTGGAGTATGTGGTCCGGGCCCACCGGTTTGACTATCAGACTTGGCGCGCGAGTCTAAAGGGATGGTGGATCCACTGCTGGACTGCATTCGGAGTACACATTCCTTAGGACCTAATCATAGTACGTAGTGGTAGGTCTTAAAGTAACGTGGGTACGTTGAGGGTGAACATAATAATAATAATGATACTATCAATGATTAGAGTTTGTGGCTTACACTAGAGAAAAAAGGTGGGGGAGAGGTGAGAAACTGAAGATGAGAAATAGAATTCAACTAGTCTGCTCCCATCCTCAGACAGTCTCTTTCACGCTAACATCGGTAGTGACTTGAATGCCTGCATGTATGATGCGTTCCTGGGACCCATTGTGGCTGGCTTCCACATCAGCCCTGCTGTGTCCTGTCACCGGTTTCAGCTTGATGCTACTCCGTCCCCCAGTCGAGAATCCATTGTACGTACGACGGGTGGAGGAGCCGTACATTCTCGACGGGCTGGTGAAGTCGTCCTTGCTGGCGAAACCGAGTAGGCGCTGTAATGTCGGGGAGCGATAGCTAATAAATGTTTTGAAGGAGGGAATACACGCAATAAAAATGGCGACTGCGACTTCCACGCAAGACCAGTTCATTGCGTCGACCAACACCCCTGTAGATGTTCAGACATTAGTAAGATGTTAAGATGACTGGGGGCAAGAAATGATGATAACGCACATGTGTGGTCCACGGAGAAAGGGTTAAAATAGGTGACTCGGATGATACTTGTCACGCATACACTGGTATCCATATTGGTTAGGTCTTCTAACACTTCCTGCGCGAAGGAGGGCAACATACAGGAGACCCAGGCTGAACATCATCACCAAGCCCACTCTCTTTCCTACCTCCATCTTCAGTCGCAGTACCTTAGGAATAGGCATTGCGAAAAGAGCCACGTCCGTGGCTAGTTTAATCCCAAAATTGGCGTAATAAAAGAGCGTCATATCCACACACTTGCCTTCCACGAGGCCGGTGGCATCCCATGCCTTGTGGACGGGCCAACATTGAAAGATCACTACAAGGACCTCTTCAATTGTTTCGGCAACTAGAATGGCTAGTAGCCACCAGCATGCCATGCGAAACTTCTTCCCCGGAAATATGTGTAGGTAGAGCAGACAGAAGGAGATCTTGATCGCGCCGAGGGCAAGGACGTAGGAGAGCATAGTGACGAAGTCGAGCTGCGCACGTATTGGTCATAATCAGCAGACGACTGCAGAGATGTGTATTTGGATAGTGCCCATACCTTGAGAAACATGGCCCTGTCGCCGAAATCTTGTACCGTGCCAATGTGCTTGCCGAACCCATATTTGGTCACTGAAGAGTTTAACTGTTAGCGCACAGTATGTGGTCATCTGTCTCTTCCAAGGCCGCGTACTCATTATACAAGTAACGCAGAGAACGAACGTAAAGATCTAGATTAGACAGCTGTGCTTCAGTAAATAGCGATGACAGACGAGGCGCTAGGAGGCCTACCCAACTGGTCAAACATAGTAGATCATCAAGATTGATGCCTGTGAGATATCGGATACGGACGAAAAGACGCACTAGGAGCCCCGCGGTCGCGATAGCGAGAAGTGCTGTATTACAGAAGATGATCTCGGGGATCCGGGATTGTGCCAGGTAGGCTATTCGCTCCGGCGAAAGGGATCTTTCCCAGACCTCTGCCATGGGAAAGACCGGGTGGCCGTCTGTACAGAAAGAGGCTCAAAAGAAATTCCAACGAAGACCAAGATAGTTACATTTGTGGGAGCTTGAAGACGGACAGGAGGGAGCGACAGAGATCCCACCCTTATGCCCCTAAGGTATGCAAAGACTGGGGTTGTTTCATCCGCCAACCAGGGGGTGGGGATGCTGAGGAATCGATTCGTCAACACCTGGAATCCTCCGCCGGTAGTTACTGTCGCAGACTTGTAGCTCCGTATCGTGATTACGGGCTAAATTGGTAGGCTGATGTCGATCCAAAGCGCGGTTCAACGGACGATTTCCACGCCCCACTCCCTGATCCACTTGGACAAATATCGCGCAGGCACCAGGTGGACTGGCCCAAAATAAAGCTTATGGCAGCATGTCACCATCTTTGTTGATATTCAAACGGGTTGTCTCCTGGGTGCTGACTGTAAGATGCTTTTACTTCGTTGGTATATGCTTTTTTTTAATCTGTTCTACCTCATTGGAATTGACCGTTGTAGAGCCCGGTCGATATTCATCTATAAATTAAACTATACTAATTTATTTTAATTAGGTTTATCCGGTGTTGTGTTTCGTACGAAAGTAGCATACACACGGTACAGTCAGAATCCAAATCGAGCAGAGATAATAATGCTGATGGACTAATGAACTTTCGTTTAACCCTCCTACGATATACCGGCTTGATGTAGTGATGACAGCCACCGGATTATACCAGGCGGGCGACATTTACGAATCTTGGCTCTGCGAACCTTGGCTATATCCGGCCAGTACCGTTGAATCACAGCCCACGCATCAATGGGAATTGGTTGTCGGCTGTCAGCACTCCATTCAGCGAACACTAACAAGACGTCAACCCAGTAAGGTAGAGAACCTGGAGAAGCCGCGTTCGTCCCAGACGCGCAGTGACATTCCCGTAGCACAAATTGCCAGGCTGTGAGATTTGCAACAGAGGAAGCGCGAGGGTCCGCTCCATTACGAAGTAGCATCTGAAGGAGACTTGCTGGCGGCTGCTGTTTTTCGAACATGGGGATATCCGCACCACTTGTGTTGTATCCGGTGAATGCGCTCAAGAGCAAAGGCCAGCCGGTGATTTCGAGTTCCGTCAGGGGGCGGTTTTGTAAGGTTGTCTGGACGTAACCGTATAAATTGCATTGTAAAGCCAGTCCGAGGAAGGATCGTTCCTCGATGTTCCCTATCGGCGCGAGTGTGCTTGGCCAGGGGGGTACTGTATTTCGCTTTGGGACCTTTGCGATTGAGCGCCAGACTGTCTGGTTATCCCCGGTCCTACTCAGAGACAAGTTGCAGGCCACTCGATCGAGCTCGTTGAGGAGGGAGTCTGGACTTGAAGCTGTTCCTTTCTCAAAACGTGCCGCGTATGCCAAGCACCGATTTATCGGCCACCAAAACCCAGCGCGGGTCACAGTGATAGGGTCAATAGTTTTAAGGCTGATGAGAAATGCGCTGGCAAGCGAGAGGTCGGGGTGGAAGGCGGATGCAGACCACTCGTCTAGTTGCGTTTTTACGTTTGGTCGGGCAAGATAGTCCCTGACAGTTCGATGGAGATACTCTACCCTTGAGTTGCAGATTCCATCCACGTAACCAGCGATATCTTCAGGGTCCTGAAGTAAAGAAAGCATTTGTTGCGCATCATTCACCTTGATAGGCTTGCCCTCTGTACAATCTTTGGATATCCAAAGCATCTTGACCTCCAACAGTCCCTTACAGTAGCTATTAAGACGGCGCTCTATTCCAAGGCAGCGACTAAGTCTCTGGTCTTGTGAGCGGACTCTTGGTTCGAATTCGAGGGCATATTTTGGGTTTTCTTCATCTGCGTCTCCGAATACCAGGAGCGGAAGTGGACCTCGTGCTGCCCCTACGATACGAAACATCTCCGCCGCTCGTTTGCGAGCAAGTAGGCCGAGGGAGGTGATCATTACCTCGAATAGGCGTTCTAGTTCGGATGGAAGCTCTTCTAATGTTCGCTGCATGTCGGAAAGTCGGTCTCCCCGTGAAAGCCCTTGGAGGAGTTCATGAACCACCAAGGAAACCCAAAGGAACACACCTGACGAACGTAGGGTAATTTCATGGGCTAGAGATTCGGCATGCTTGGGCTCATGTGCCTTCAACTCCAGGAAACCAGCGTTGTTATTCAAGTGGTTTGTGACGTAGAGCGAAATGTCAGGTAGATTTAGGTGCTCTAAGATGAGGCCTGGGTCTCGGCCAAATGCATCGCGAAAGACAGGCCAAGGCCTACTGGCAGCACAAACCTTGACATTCGGTTGTAGGAAGCTTTTCACTAATGCGATGAGATCTTCGGGTTTTCCTTCAAATTCGTCAAGTCCGTCAATGAATAGGCACAATTTTGAGGATTGGGCGCAATGACGGATAGCCACTATCAAAGCCTCTAAAACCTCTTCCTGGGTCCAGGGCGGCATTGTCATGGCAAACAAACGATGCGCCTCCCATCGTGACCTGCTCACTAGAGGTATGTACTCTGGTTTTGCACGAAGAACCCCAAGTAGGAGTGTTTGTAGTAGACCGAGCAAGGACATCTGCATCGGCCTGCCGGAATTCCAGAAATAAAAAACTGGGGTAACCACCGGCTGGCTCGGTGACCATTTACCCAGAGCTCGCATAGTGAGTTCGTGCCGGTGAATGTATTTGATCAAGGTTGATTTACCAGAACCGGCCTTCCCAGTAACCCAGTAGAGATTGGGGGATGTGTTGCTTTCTAACCAGTCTACCAAGCTAGCCCACTGAAACCCCTGAGGTTCGGGGTCTCTGAATATCCATTTGAGAGTGTCTTCATGTGCCTGTGATATAGTTGTTTCGCGATCCATAACTCCTGGATATTGAAGACTCTTCATGACAGAGATGATGGAATCTTCGTAATGATGGGTAGCGCCCCCGCGCTCCATGTCTGGCGGCGGCAGACGCTTTTCGACCCCCTTCTGCTGAAGGGCGTTTATTAGATATTCTTGCCATTTTTCAGGTTCGGCAAGGGTCTGAAGGAACTCTTGGCCGATGAGATGCATCTGACCTGCTTCTTGGGCCCTTTGGTCGGCCTGAGTGCTGTTGCCAAGTTAGCAGCCGGATGAGAGAGACTTTTCAGGACAGCGATTACCTGAGTGCGGCCAGCAAATGCACGGTAAGATCCTGCCTGAGAATGTGCAATCGATTACTAAGTTCAACCACTTTATCCTCGTTCCAGACCTGTAACAGAGCCTGTCGGAAACTCTTCCACTTCCTGCGATTGCCATGCCCTTTTAGCTGAGTCACAACGCCCGTTGAACGATCTCCATAGATCCTCTCCACGACAGCTAGCATTTCCCCGCCAGTGCGCTTGCACTCATCGCAGATCGCCTTAATCGCGAGATCATTCTCAGCGGTACCTAGCCCAGTCGATGAACTTTCGTCCGTAAGCCGACCGACAAGAGCCTGCAGACGCTCTACAATAAGCTTGTGCCCCTGCAGCTCACTTACTTCCCGCGGGGTCTTGTGGTTTTTCACTGTTGTGGAAACAAGCCTGATGCCGAAGTCGATGAACTGGGCGATCGCTGCCGCTGCCCCGAGTGCAGACCAACCATCCATACTGACTAGACGGTGCAAGAACGGGTGATGGCAGTGGTTGTGGCAAACGAATAAGTGCCCATGCCGTCAGGCAATGTGCCCAATTGCCCTCAGCCGCACTAAGCACCAGCTATCCCAAATCGAGATAATCCGTCTTACACAATGATAGGTGGATGGTCGGAAGCAGGAGAATCTATGTAGCCGATGATAATTTAGACTCAATTGTGATATCTATTGGTGCACCTACATGGCTTACTCATATCTGCTCTGACACAGCATCATTCCCTAATGTGGGGTCGGGGCGGGGTATGCAGGGAACCCTAACAACTCTATGCGATACTAACTGGCAGACTCCGCAGGGTGGAGAGACTATGCAACACACAACCAACGATAGAAAAGGTAACTCCGATAATCACGTCTTGATGGTTATGGCTGACTATCTCGGATGTTGATTCTCATTGTCAATATGAGCTGCACCGAGCAGCTCCTCGAGAGAGCTGTCCCTGTCTGGGACAAGCTTAACTCGGTTATGGCAAAGGCAAATATAAAGGAAGGGCGTGGACTCACTTCTGTCTGAGACTGATATACAGTGGCACTGGTCTCGCACTTCTTCCATAACGGAGTTCATTTCTTTTTGAGTAAAAGTGATATTCAAATCAGATAATCAGATAAGATTGCGTGTCGGCTTTATACCGTGGCGATGCAAACCTTAATCTTGATCAAGGGCCACCGAAAAGCTGCACTACTACTAATCCAGCTATATCAGAAGTCAACCTAAAAAAGTGGGCAGGGTTTAGTGGTAAGGCGGGCTAGAATACATAAAACCAGTCACCTCCAACGTCTGCTTGAGCAAATTCTCAGATCACGCTAACCGACTATATAAGTACCACATCGGGACTGGAGGCAGGAAGTATTGGAGTGGAGATTGAACAACATCGCAGATGGTTGAAAAGTCCAATCCTCTACGAGTTTAAAATAAAAACCCCTATATTAAAGCCAGGGGAAAATCTAGCGATGCATGGTCCACAGGAAATGTACGTTATATATTACTGTTTTCTCAAGCGTTCAGCTTAACATTCTCTAATGAATGGACAGAACAATGAATAGGCCGTTGGATGCTTCAATTGGTATAAACAGCCTAGCCGATCATGGAAGAATGATCAAGGGTGTTGATGGATATAACCATGCCGAGCCCTTGTTCAGGCTATCTTGATGTATTGGATAAATAGCACAACACGCCCAGGAAAAGAATAAATACATTCGCATACGGCATGTACTTCTTGATATTTGTCTCGTTCCCGAGGTAAATTTGAAGTTGGTTCGGAGATGATGGATCGGATCATCGGTGATATTGGGCTTCCTGGACCATAAATGTGTTCTAAGAGCTAAAGGAACACGTCGACATTGCAAATTATTGATGTCCAGGAAGCGTTCTGGCTGTTAAGATGGGCTTTGGGTGAAGGAGCAAAAGGAAAGTAATAAAAAAGACCCACATAATATAAAACGACATATATATCGTGGTAATAGCCCAAGTCTACAAGATTTGCGCTTTCTAGTCGGCCTTCGGGGGAGTGGCTCCACCAACTGATTGATTTCAGCGAGCCGGTGCTTTCATATAGCGACAGGTGGGGAAGTGTATGGGGCTTCATATGTTGCATCCCATCTTATCGACCGCGCCAGCCTTAACGAGCAATTCCAGGGACGGCGGTATTTTTGGCTCACAACAAAACCGTAAGGCTGCCCCGTTATGCTGCTTCATGGCCGCACTTCCCGAATCTAATAATAGCTGCACGACGCTGTAGTCATTGTCCTGTATCGCAGTCTCCATCGCATATAGGAGTGGTGATGCGCCGCCCTTGTCAAACGTGCTCGTCTCTACTGCCGCCACCTCAAGCAGTATCTTCACTTTGGCGTATCATCACCCCACTGCCGCAACAGCGAACACCGTAGACCCTTTTCGCTGCACCTATTGACAACTATGCCCTCTGTATGAAGAAGCAATTTGAAATTTCGTCACTCGACCTATCGACTGCGAAAATCAAGAGTGTTTCGCCACCGCATCGACAGTGGACGTCGACCTTCACATTATCAGAGCACAAAGCTGCGTTTGAATCGTACGGCCAAGCCGATAACTCTCCATGGCTTACTCTCCTCATGTTGAAAAAGCCTCCTGACAACCGAGGTCATACTAAAGCTGACGGCCATCCACAGTGCATTGCGCTCATCACGTTTATTGACGGGCAGATTCTCAACTAAGTAGGTAAGCGCGGACCAAGAGGCATAGGCATCAGATTTCGGATCACATATTCTGGCAAGGTACGGTTCCAGCCCCTCGCCATCTCTCAGTCCTGCAGCCTCGAGGTGGTGGAGCCAGTTCTTAGCAGAATAGTTTGAGAAGGCTCTATTAAGATCGAGTGATGTTGAATCTGCTGAATGAGTCTGAACGACGCGCGGCATAAATTTGTTGATGTAGGTGATGCAGCTGACTGCAAGGACACGATGTGCCTCCTTCATATCGATTGGGCCTCGTTGGCTGCCGAGAGAAAAGCCATTCTCCTGCACCAGGAACTCCCGTGCTGTTTGATGCACAAAAACCACCTTTTTGTCGTTCACTGTCAGAAGCGAACCGCACAGTTTTCGCAATGAAACCTGAAAGTCTTTGTCTGATTCAAGCTGCAGCTCATCTCTTTCGAGATCCAGATGGAGAGCAATGTTCATCTCTGTCAAGGTCAAAGGGCGGGTTGCAGCCAGCACAACGCCAAAGGCCTTTCGTGCCATGTGTATATCCTCAGACTTACTAAGAGCCTTCACATATGCATCGTTGACGCTTGTGGGAAGTTGATCTGATAGGTTGGAGACGTCATCTATGCCGTCCTTGACTTTCCTGAAGCTGTGCTTTCCTAAATAGTCGAAAACAAGTTGAACCCAGAGGTATGTCCGGTGGTCCATTTGCATTAGTCGCTCTTCCAAGTGGCTTTGGATGGTGGCATTGAGATGCTTCTTTCGAGCCAATAGCCCAACACGATGTTTAATGACGATGTCCACTTCTTGCGTAAACTTGTCTGATTGGCTCTCTCCCGGTATGTGAATGTGAGGAGATTCATCAATTAGCTCACGGAATTCCCACATGATGTTCCCATACGCGCGGCTGGTGAGGAAGAATCTCGTACTACTTTCAGCATCTTTTTGAATGGATTTAATTTTGTCTGCCAGGCCGGTTAATTCCGATTCCTTGCATTCGTCTAGAGCGTCTAAAACGAAGACCGTTCGTCCCATATCAGGATCCTTTAGTACTCGAGCAAGGATATCCCAGAGCGCAGGTAGCATGTCGACCAGATTATCTCCATTTTCACTGAATGATTTCATTGCAAGTGTGATCAAAGCAGGCTTGCTCGTAAAGAGCTGGTGTAGTAATGCACAGAGGGCTTGCTTCTGCGTATTCTGAACTTGATCCTTGAAGAAGAAGTAACATATCGTGGCCGATGGACAGGATTCGGGCAGCACATTGTCGATGAGATGCTTTGCGAGAACAGACTTGCCACATCCAGAATCAGCTGAAACAATCAGCAGGCCTTTATCATCCTCTAGCCACTGGTGAAGATGAGGCTGTTCCAAGAGCCATTCGCCGGTCCCGTCGAGTCGATCTGGGACTCCACTCTTGTACGATTCATAGGAGGAGTCCATGTCGTTGCTGGCCAGCCAGAAGAGCTGCCTACATTTGCATTCATCATCCGAAAGTCCTTTCTCATAAAACTGACGCAGGATATTGAGGGCTTCAATATTAACTTCGAGATGTCGCTGACCCAGTGGAGGAAGCTTTTGCGTCGACTCGATATTGTGGCGAGTGCTTTCTTCAAACTGGTTTTGATGCTCTCCGGATATCTCGTTGCTGATGGTTTCGGCATCTTGCTGAAGAGCCTTTTCGAGGTCTTCGATGGACGATGCCGTTTCTCTCAAATTTTCCTCGTGCAGTGTATCACTTGTCCTTTGCTGTTGTGCGTCCTCCAAGTTGTTCTCGATGATAATATCGAAGTCCTCTTCGCGGTTTGTCTCGTGCTTCTCGTTGATCTCATTCTTGCTAGCGAGGATAATATCTAAGTCTTCTTGGCGGTTTGTCTCGTGCTTCTCGTTGTTCTCATCCTTGCTAGGGTCATCTTTTACTTGTTAGTATCTGAGCGCCGCGTCGAAATATCGGAAAGACCCGGGCAAACCAAGACCGAAACAACTCACTGATCTTCTCTCTTTGTTTTGCCAATAAGTCCTCATGTCTATTCACTATGCCTTGATCCAGTTGTTGATATGCTCGGTTCCAGAGAGATTCATCACGAGCCAATATTTCCTCGCTCGGGGCATCATCGACCACATTCTGAGCCTTTTCTTTGGTAGGCTCCTTTTCGTGAACTGGCGGATTAACAGCTTCCCACCTGTGAACGACCGTGTATACTCGGTGGTTATTGTTTTCGAGTGATGACTTCTTTCTGACTAGTTTTCTCAATCCGAAACAGCCCATTTTGCCAGTGCAAGTACAGTAATGGTTTGGCGAGAGACTGATTTTCAGGGGGGGATTGAACCCCGTCTTTTCTTTTCCTAATGAATAAAAAGTCTGAATTAGAATTCCACATCTGCGGCTGCATCGGAGCTGAGAAAACACGGCAGTAGTAAAGGGATGGCTGGGGAATCGACGCTAAATAATCTCCATCGCCAATCATGATGTTCTATGTTGGATTTCCGCTGCTCCACTGACGGCATGGCAGCTGAACAGACGACCGGTATCTCTCTTAGAGTCTGAGCTAACCGAGCCCCTCCACTTTTCTTCGTGGCTTTGTGTGGTTGGCGCAGCTGAACACAAGTTCACTTGCAGATGCAGATCATTTCAAGGTCCATCCTAGCGTCATCTGATGCCGAACTGGCGCCCCGACCGCCAGCTCTGTAAATTTTTCATTTGGATATCTCGAAGCTTTTTACTACTGCCACGATTAATATTTTATGCTACTAGTTTTACTCTACATCTGATCAATAAGCTTATTACAAGTAGGAGTAATAGTCATATTATAGTAGACATTAGGGTCAGGGGTAAGTAACAAATAGTGCCCCGAACTAGTGGCAAATGATCTAAGCCGAGGTGTCTAAAGATAGAATAAATCCTTTACTCCGGAGTAGTTAGGGCTTTAACTTAATGCAGCGGGAAATTTTCTCAGGATCGGACTCGTCAATATTCTAGATAAATCAGCTAGCCATATTAGTAAATAATCCATCTGAACCTAATAATTATGAAATAGATATAATTGGCTGATATACAATGGCTTGGTGTTGAGAACATGGAATATTTTACATTCTCCGGACAATTAAAGGGAGGTCCAAAAAGTAATTGTCATCTAAGACCCGCAAGTGGACTGAAGCTTTCGCAGGAGATCATTGATTCGCCGTAACTACATAGATAAAGACCAGTTTCACACCAATGATAATGCATATTGACTAGGGTGTTCTGGTCAAACTTCAAACCCCCATGCGTGTACACCAACCCACAACATTTAGAAGGACGATTGACTTGAACCCCACACATGCCTGTGAGATACATACTGACCAACTTTGACCTATTTATAAGCGTTTTCTGGCTGGTATCTAGCTTCCCACAAGCCTTTCTCCTCCATAACCTTGACTTGCAAACCCCTTAACCAGGTTGTAGATAAGATGGAGTGTCGACATAGATACGCCCAGCACTTCTCCCTCCCGCAGCGGCTCCCCGACTAGGTTCTCAATCTCCATCAAATTACCCTTCTCGTAATCCTGAGGCATGCTAGGCTTGAAGAAAGATTCAGTCCCATCCCGGGTCATGACCGCGTCGACCAGGTCTTCTTGCAAAGTGATCCCTTTGCCAGACCACCTCACACCTATCCATGGGGAAAGCAGCATTTATGACGCTTGTATTGTGAAGGAGGTCCTTGGTGGACTTCGGCGATCAGGCAATAGAACTGATTGCCCTGTCTTTGACATCTGAAGTAGACGGAATGCCATTCATACCTCCGGTCAAGACCCGTCTATATGTTTGAGCTTTCGGGCAAATGCGGCACAGTCTGAATAGTTATTAGACAGCCTGTACGGCGTTTGTCCAGGGCTCTTATGGTCTGTATACACACCTTTTTCCTCATAGAACTCCAGCTCGAGATATTTACTCCGTGGATTGGACCCTAATGATGTTATAGTGGATTGACGTGACTCCTGTGAAAAGGCACTAGCGACACTGTCCACTGAACTGCGGCGTGAACCAGCCTGGAACGGTAGTTTGATATGCTTCGATTTCGCATTGGGTATGCTCAATTCATTTACTATCGCGCGGTAAGCTTGTATCCCGAGATAAAATCTCCACATAGGATACATGGATAAGGCTCACCTGGCATATCGACAAACCTTGCTCGGCGAGACGTTCCTGGGAAGGAAGCAAAGAATAACAACGAATGTGCTTTCGTAATCGGGTCTTCAAGGACACGGACTGTCTCCTCTGAATTGGAGTAATAATCCGACCCAACGGAGATTTTCCTGACATCAAAGCAGGCCACGACCTTTCTTCGAAGCAGGACCCTTTGAAAGTTCTCAAAATCTACAGGTACACATCCTCTTAGCTCGTTCCTATACGAGTACTCTATTTGATACGACTTACCACTACGGTCGCGGCATTTATAAATCGGCGAGATACTGTATCTTATCACAGACTGTTGTTCTTCAATCTTCACCTTATGCGAACCCTGGAACCAAATAGAGCAGGACGCAGAAGACGACGGAGGGACTCGGCTGCTCGGTATGTATGGGAGCATAGAGCTCTTGACGGTGGTGGACCCGCGGATGACCGTCTGGGTGACTTTGACTCCACCGTTGATATCGACTGCTTCGATCGCCTCTGGTTCATGTGTTTGGATGTTTAAACAAGCCACAACCGTACATATCAATGTGCGAAAAAGCGCGCGATTGGGAATATTCGGATCCGGAAACTCCCTAAGAAAAGTCAAAATTGTTAGTGGTGTGGAAGGAGGAGGTCGTTTGGAGAACTGTATACTTACACTTGAACAGGATGGTTTGTAAGCGGAACCTTCCTATCGGGTATCGGTATGGAGATAGTTGACTGTGGAGAACCAATTGAAAGATCAGACTCTACCGAGCGTGTACGGGTAATGGAGATCGATGGAGAGAGGCATTCAGGCGACGGAGTGAGGTCTAATAGCAATGGTTGGGATGGGTGGAGCGGCTTCATATCGATAGAATTTGTATTGAAAGCGTGTACAAGCTGGAAGTCGAGCCAATGTCGGAACTGCTCCCATTCCTCTGCGGTGTCATTGATCGACTGACCAGTCTTAACGAGGGCCTGATGTCTGTGAGAAGCGTCATACTTCGGGACAAGCTCATGACCATAGCCAACCGTCTCCAGAGCATCACGCACATCATCGCTGACTTGATGAAGGAAGCGAACCATTGCATCAACGGTCGGCGTTTCCGCACCGGTCCCGTCTGGATTTAACATATACTTGCGGCTGATAGAACGAGGCGGGTCCACAGTTTGGCCATGATTGCTATGTGTATCAAGTCGCCGAGTAAGGTTTCCCAATCGCTCGGAGATCTCACGAATGCGATCTAGAACCTTTTGGTACCCTTGACTGTCAACGGAGGCCATCTCCCCGTCCTCTGGGATTCCACTAAGTATGTTTTCTGGCTTAAGACCGGCTGGTCTCAACCGGTGGCCACGCTGGCTTGGGTAGTGCGTATCATAGGCTTCGGTGTCTATTGGGCCATCGATAATGCATCGTCGCAGGAGTAATGAGATCTGTGCTGTCATTGTCCTGAATGAATTAGCATTGAGCAGATATCATTGTGTCACAAAGCGTGGTCCTCACTTAATAGACTTCAACATCTCCAGGTTCTCTAACTGGTTATTCTCCGCTGTCCGAATTAACCCCAAAGTCGCATCGCGTGTTTCTTCCGTAGACTTTAGTGTTGCCACTTTCAGACAGCGCTCAAGTTTGTGCCGCAGCCGTTCGGCTTCACTTCGTTCTAATGGCCAGGTAACCTTCTCAAACCAGACGGAGACCTTTTTGCCTATACTACCACCACGGCTGTTACCTGTTGATGGCTTATCTTGTGCAAGCAACTTATGCTTATTGACGAACTTGGCGCATTCTTGGATCGTTTCGTTGTAAAACGCTCCTAGATCAGGGACATCTGTTGATTTAGACTCCTTTACCCGCTGTATCCTTTCCAGTAGTAGTTTGATAGAGCGAAACTCCTGACGAAAAGAGTTGAAGTCTCCCGCTGCACCGCTAGGGCCATCCCGGACGCTTTCATAAATCGTCCAGACGAATTTGACTCCAGTAATGATATCTCCAATGCCTACCTGGGCCATTTTGAGACGTGCTATGGGGTAGAGTCGCCCAATCAACTGCAGTGCCTGCTAGTTGGTGCCGTTGAAAAAAGTGGACTGTTATTGCAGATCTCGACGAGGAATAGAAGGGCGGATAGAAACAAAGCAAGGTGCAAGTGGCTACTGGGGGTCTCGTATTCTTGATGTACGCTAAATGATCACGAGGGCTTCCAACTAATCTCTAATGAGGCTGAGTGAGAGTAGCAAGCCACGCAGCATCGCAGGCAACCGTTAGGATCGACATGATTACTGTGCAATAAAACCCCTGCTTCTGCTACTCGATCGAGTCATGCCATCACGTTCATAGATAGCAAGGTTTTATCCCAGAGAGTTATCGAATGGAGAGCTTCGGAACCCTGCGCATATACGAGGTGAGTATTAACCATGTGGAAGACCGGAGATTTTAATGCACGATATGTATGACCCGAGATTATGAGTCTATCGGAAGCGACGGGCAACCAGTCGTGGCGGCGGTGCACGGAGACTAATTTTTTAGCACCCAACTTAGTGCCGTCCCACAGGCCAATAGTGGAGACCTTGTCAGGAACGTGCTGAGATGAGATGCTTGTATTGAATATATCTTGCAGCCACAGGGCGCAGGCGGATTGCCTTTCGTGCCTCGTATACGGTGTCTGACCTTAATTTGCCCGGTTGCCCTCATGTCTCAACATATCCCCGGGTACGGCAGTTCTTGAAGTTTAGTGAAGAGTGACATGTAAGAAGTAGAAGCTCAACCGTCCAAGAAAGTAGAATACTGCCTCAATGTCAGCCTCAGCCCCTTATGATCATGGCGCTGATATATTGTTTGGAGTTCCCCGTATCCAGTCAGGGCACCTTTGCTATGTGCACAATTCAACCTTTGCGAGGACATTGTTCTGCGACCCTCAAGTATCTTTCCAAGCTTTCAGAACCTTCATTAAGACGATACTTGTCAGATTTCTAACCTGTCGTGATCACTGGCCAATATAAGAATTGATATGGGTCTCATACCTCGGGTGAAGTTATATCTGAATCCATGGGGGAACTATGAGGACTTTCAGCATCATGCGGTAGGTAGCATGTGGCGACCCGAGCCAACTCTCCTCCATCCTTCTGTCTAACTCGTCCTTTAGCCAGCACAACGGCGAAACTTTATCATCAGCCGGTTAGAGAGTGCCAGACGCAGGGAATGGCTCTGGGTGGTAGTGGTCGCCGGGGTTGGCTTTTTTGCTGACGCATACTGTGTAAGCCAAGTGCCAGTTTGAACCACTTCAAGAGACTGACTTTGCAGATCTTCTCCGTAAACATGGTCGTCCCTATGATCAGCGAAGTCTATTGGGGTAGCTTGGATGCCAAGCCTGACCGCGTTCACAACTATGAAGTCGGTCTTAGCATCATCACCTTAGCAGGTGCGCTCGTAGGCCAGGTTCTTTTTGGTATCGCTGCGGATATCTGGGGTCGCCGAAAGATGTATGGATTGGAGTTGGTTGTTCTGATCTTCAGCACTCTTGGGATGTCCATGGCCTCCTCCGGTAAGTTTGACTCTATGTCAATTATCGGCGTTCTTCTGTTCTGGCGGTTCTTTATGGGCTTGGGAGTTGGAGCCGACTACCCTCTGTCTGCTGTTATTTGCTCCGAGTTCGTGACCCCTTTTCCTCCATATAGCACAGCTAACATCTATGTCAGACTTGCACCTACTCGCATAAGAGGTCGTATGTTGGCGGCTGTCTTCCTCTGTCAGTCACTCGGAGAGGCTGCGGCGGCTGTCGTCGCTCTCATCGCTGTGGCAGGCTTTCGACATAGTCTGCCTAATGATCCAGAAATTCGAGAGTGCACAGGATCCTGTGTTCAAAATTTAGACAGCATATGGAGGTTAATAGTAGGTCTGGGTGCGGTACCTGCCTTTATTGCCATCTGGTTTCGATTGACGATCATCGAATCACCCCGTTATACAACGGATGTCTTGCAGAACAGCCTTCAAGCTGCCGCAGATGTGTCTCAGTTCTATCAGTCAGCAGAGATTTCCTCGGCTTCGAGTCTAGGCCATGAGTCGCTCCATCCAGTCGGAGAGACGATATCACTGTCTCCCACCCAAACTGGTCAATATGGCTTTATGCCATCCGTCATCTCTCGTCAACCAAGTTCTGTGGAATTGGAGAATGCCTCAAGCCCTCCACTTCACTTCTGGAGAGATTTGAGAAGTTTTCTGAAACAGAAGCGCAACCTCCGAACGCTAGTGGCAACATCCTTATGCTGGTTTTGTCTCGATCTGCCGTTCTACGGATTGGGATTGATGAATGTGGATATTATAAATACCATTTGGTATGGTAACCATATTCCGTCTGCCGGAGTGTATGAGTCGCTTCTCCGGGTCTCTTACCAGAGTATCGTGGTCGTATCATCTGGCGCTATCGTCGGTAGCTGCATAGCGGTGCTAACAATCGACCGAATCGGGCGCCGGAATCTGCAGCTGCTCGGCTTCTGTTTACTTTTCATTCTCAACGTGATTATTGGTGCTGCATTCAGATATTTGAGCACACACGGCGACTCATCGGCTTTGGTTGTACTTTATGTTCTGACTCAGATATTTTTCAACTTTGGTAAGTTATCGACATCTTTGTACATCACTAGAAGCCACAGCTAAGGTTTATATGATTTTCTGGGATAGGACCGAACACCACAACATACATTGTACGTCGGATGAAAAAAGACCTCCTGGCTCTCCCAGCCCCTTATAACCTCTCTAACCTGTTTAGGTCCCTGCCGAGCTCTTCCCAACCCGCTTTCGCGCCACTTGCCATGGCATCTCAGCTGCCTCCGGAAAACTAGGTTCCATTCTTGCACAATGCTTCTTGGGATATGTTGACTTCGGCAATGGTGCAACCTGGCGAAATGTGCCAGATTGGCTAGGATATGCACTTCTTTGGTAGGTCCACAGTCATGACAGCCAATTTTAATACCAAATCCAAACTTTAACAGTGATGCTAGCCTATCATTCTTCATGCTCATGGGTCTTATTGCTACCTTATGGATCCCTGAGACTAGGGATAAGGAGGGGAACAATAAGTCCCTCGAGCGTATCACCGAGGATATGCAGGCAAAAGATGTACCTTCTGTGGATGAGGAAGATAATGGCAGCATTCACACCCAGGCTACTACGTCTCTGCCTGGGCCGGATTGGAGATCGGACTGATGTTCCGGGTCTGGGGACCGTCCCGTCTCAGCCGTTGTCATGTTTATTTGCCTTATAAGATGTATAAATATGATATTCCGTTAGTTCTTCTCGATCTAACATATGTTTCTGATATACTAGCATGCAGCAAATTTGTGTTCCGTTGGCCATAATGGTCTACAATCGAAGCCCACCATAAAGCAGGGAGCATCATCGTTGCCTATTGTGCTCCGCAAAGGCGAAACATTTTGCTCCATAATTCCTGCATCATCATGGTCAAGGCTACTGTACTGGAAATCCGAAGACTTTCTCAAAGGGCATGATTCTGCCAGGATCAGAGTGGATGAGTGATAAGCAATGTGATCTTTGAAAGGACCATTTTCAATTAAAGTGGTAACATGGACAAACGACGTATGGGATAGATACTGAGCAAATAATAAATGTATGATATCCTTTACTATTTTAATTCACGGCAAAGTTTCATGGATATGTGAATAATAGGATGTTTCCTCTTTTGATCACGGATAATCCATTTCCCTTTTCGGTAAATTTGCCCTAATGCAATGAATCGTGATGTCATCGCCCTTGACTGAAGCATCAGAATCTAATCTTAGTTGGTAGGATTGTCCCGTTCCAAAGAAACAGATTACGACCTCGCGGGTCAATGGTGAGAAAGCTCCGGTCGCATGTAACTGACATCATTATTCTATGACATATTGAACCAGAGATGAACTCAGGGGAGATATATATTTAGCCACCTTATCCCCATGGTCAACTCATTTGAACTGTCATCTCAACCATATACGACATCACAGATACCATATTCAATCTAACCCACCTCACCAAGAACATGGACAAACTCGTTTCTAAGCTCAGCGGTGGTAGCCACTCCAAGGACAAGGAAGGCGGTAGCTCTAACGACAGAGACTATGTCGATAAGGGTACGTACCCGATCCCCATATACCCTTTATTCAACCCTCTTCGTCGATCGCTTGGAATCAAAGAAAATATTTATGTATCGATTAGGCCTCGATTCAATTGAGAAGAAATTCGGCGGTGGCCGCATCAACCCCGACGACCCGAAGGTACGACAGACCAATGAGAAATTTACGGACGGCGCGAGGAGCAAGTTTGAGAGTATGACTGGGTGAGTGATCCATACCATAGGTCGATACTGGAAAGTATATATATCTAATTGCTGATGCTTGAATGTAGGAAACACATCCCCGAGAAGTTCTCCAACTAGATCTGTGGCATCAATTCCGTGTGGGAACGTATCATAACGTATCTCAATAATTATCCATGCTACCCTAATTATAATGTTCTGGCACGCATAAACCTGTTATACAAATACAGCTAGCTACCAAGAGATAATGGAATGATCCGACGAAACTAGTGTCAGTAGATCACCCAGCTATGGGATAGAATGCACCGTCCCTGCGATATGATTTCGGCGGGGACGGCCCATTTGCGCCTGATTGCCTGCATAAGAGGCCCTACGTACCACTGGCCCAATGGGGTAACCTTATTTGTACATCCTGTGGCTGTTGACCCGAAAGTGGTGGGTTCCAGGAGTGGTGTGTCACAGGGGTAGCGCATCCCAGGGCGAGATCTCCCTGCATTCCCGGGGAGACACCCGATTGTTTGGTCTTATGCTGGACTCAACATAATGTCCATACGGTGACTCGACTATGTGATTATAAGGCAATTGGAGCGCTACGCCGATATCTCCGTTTCGTCTCGAACCTTGACAGGTGTCAAATGCCGATCAGTTTGCAGCTCGATTCTTCCACGAGCTTCGCGGATCTTAACGGAGGACGTAAACTTCACCTCTCGTGGTACGAGGCTTAAGTAGGTTTAGTTTAACTTATCATGTTAAATGTCATTTGTGTTTCGTCCCGTCCCGGTAGGCAAATCTCACTTGCAATGGATTGATTCAGTCGAGACTATTTGAACAAAAGAAAACCAAAAAGGAAAAAGAAAAGAACAGAGGAAAGAACAGAAGGCGCGTGCTCGGATGCCATAGAAAATGCGAGCTGAGCCTAAGTTCATTAGCGTGGCGCTCTCTCCACATAATGCCGCTGATCTCTCGTCTTCTCGGGATATTTTAGCCGAGTGCTACGATCAATGTCCCCAGTGGGAAAATGACATTTTCGTCAAATAACTCATCATTGGACTAGTCTGTATGTTTTAATTATGTATGGCAGGTTGGGTTTCCTAAGACGCTATGTTCAATTATCTGCGCGAGCAACCTAGGGCAAAGCGCGACATGAGGTGATCTAGCCCTACATTGCAGAAATCCAACTGATCGATTGGGTTCCCCGGAGGCGATAGTGGCTTGGGATGAAGATAGCAAATTCTATCTTTTTATATTATAGGTTTGCACGGAATATATGAGGAAGGCAATGTATGGATTCCTTGGGGCCAGGTGGCTAGCGGAGAGAGGATCCACCACGCCAGCAACCTATTGCGGAAGAGACTTCTAACCAAGGAGCGACCATACGAAGAGCGATCTGTTGTGGACGAACCTCAATGATGGCGTAGGTAACTCTGATTGGTGACTACTTGATCGCGCTGGCCGATCCCTTGCTTCCTGTAGAGATCCAAGTGCTCCGATACGACGTCACGACCCACCCGCCAGGCCTCTCGGTCGCGGACGATCTTCAATAGGTTCTCCACTAGTATTTGTTTTCGGCTACAGCTCACATGCGCCCTCAGCTGGGCTCTACTCAGCCCGTGTACCTCAGCCTCACCGAGTCGACCACATGTTATATTTGTTCTCGAGGCGCCATCTGACGGTCGAGGGAGAACCGTCAATGATTTAACACCCTCTCTTTAATAATGGCCTCAGTTGTTACTGACTTCGTGCAAGAGTACAAAAGTAAAAGATGGATCTACGCGCGAAACGCAGCAACGACCGGCAGAATATGCGCCGAAATGCTTCAGGCTGAGTTTCTTCCAGGGGTTGTCACCCACCGGACAAAAGACCCATCCAGCCTTGAGCGCAAGCTTCGTCAACGGGAGCGCTTGCGTAAGCGACTGTACCCATCGAAAGAAGACGTCCAGGACGAGATCTCAGACCTCGCAGGAGTTCGCATCGCCGTATGTTTCCCTCAAGATAGAGAGCGCGTGCAGGACGCACTAAGTCAACGATTCGATGTCGAATTGAAGAAAAGCTATGGAGAAGTAAACACCAACAGTATTGCTCGAGATACTTTTAGCAACATTCATCAGCGTCCAGGCTATTGCGCCACCCATTGTTGGGTGTATTTGAGAGAGGGCGAGCCACAGGCGCGAGACGGATCAAGAAGGCGGAGAGTAGAAATACAGATCGTTTCTATGTTGCGGCATGCCTGGGCTCAATTTGAACATGACGCTGTGTATAAGGCACAATCGAAAATGAATCTCGAGGATCGCCAGCTCCTGCATTCCTTGAGCTGTGCCATTCACCGCGGAGAATGGCTCCTGAACTGCATGTCCGAAAACGAAGCCGTCCGACATATATCGACTGATCTGCTGTTCGAAATGGTGTATGAGGTAGGATGTTTGGTTGCGGATGTGGCCAAGCAGGAAAGTCGAGCGCGGGGAACCACAAAGCCCTTAGAGGAGTTCTTGCGAAATTTGAAGATGACGAGACCCAAACGCTCGTCCGGTCCAATGGCGAAGGCACGCTTATAGGATACCAAAATCGGCCACAAATACAACTCATTCAACACCGCCAGGCTCGGGAGCACATCAAAGGACAATATGAAGTCATGGCTCGGAGAAGTGCAACCTAATAGAGCTGGTGTCACTCTACAGGAGCGAAACACTGTCCAATCTGCATTAGCAAGGCCACAAAGCGGGATTCCACGCAGCTTGATCGGACGTTGTTTGGGGTTGTATCGCCGGACCTTGAACGAAAGGTTAGGGGTACATCCCATCCCAAAATGGACCGTGATTATCCCATCACCAGAGAGCCATCCTCTGTGAATTAATCTGAGCCAAGACTCGTTGGATGATGGAACCACAGATGCAGCTTGGAGAGACCGTAACGGAATTTCTCTTTCTCTAGCGTGGCCTTTTAGGTCACAACCTTAGGTCACGGGTTTCCTGTCCTAATTTTGGTGATCGGGCTAACGCATGACTGAAATCTCGTCATGCCCGAGCCTTCCTGCATAGCGACACCTATGTCACTCCTCATAATAACCTCCTCAAGGATGATACTCATACTTTATAGACAGCAGTCCCAACACTACTCGAACATCGCTCTAGGTAGCATATGTGGACGCCAATATTCCGAGCAATGTACACATGATTATATCTGCATACTATCGTTAATACGTTTATATGGCTCCTTGTAATGCTCTTCCTTATACATTAATATTCTAACTACAGCTGCGCCTTTATGTTCCTTATTACATCCAGAGTGAACTACCCACGACCACTCTCCGAGGCCCTAATATAATCAACTGCAACTAGGTGTGCATACATTGACTTGAGTTCCGAGTTTCCAGGCTGTCACAAGCATTACAAGGGGACATGTAACTCGGAATACGATGACCAATCTTGTAGAAATAGGTAGACCCCTGTCCTTTATCATGGTTACTCACGCCGAATAAATATCGCAACCTCTCCAAACTTCTCCTCATCACTCAAGAGATCGATCCTATCATAGGACTTTATCATTTCTCTCAGTCGTGCGGAAAAGGGGTCCGTCCTGTTCGTGGTCAACTACTGGATAGACAAAGATGGTGGTGAAGATAATCATACATGAACTGTTCACGACCATTATGCACCCATCTCTCTTCTTCACATGTATTCCAAATCATCATAGCAGGTCGAGCGATGTCGGCAACGATTTGTCTGACAGGCACATCCGGTGCGAAGGTCAAGACAATTGTAGAACCATCGATCTCCACGAAAGCATCTGGATCTTCTAGAATGGTAATATCATATGTCTTGAGAATCGACTTGTCAACCTCGGTGTAGGCAGGGTCCTGTACGTAGCATTGTACATTCCCAGAGGTCTCACCCTGACGTTTACCCACGATGTCACGCAATGTCAAGGCCAAGGCGTGCTGATACTCAGACCTGTGATCCCAGTTGTCAAGGGAACGAGGTTGCATAGAGCCCAAAGCAAGGGCAACTATTTTCGTGATTGGAGGAAAGTTCTCACGGGATTCGACGATCTCCTGCAGTTGGGCGTAGGATTCGCTCGCTTCCCAGGCCTGGATGCAGGATGTAAAAGAATTCGTGATTATTTCGACCGAATCCACAGCGTAGCGAAACCCGGGTAGTAGCTCTTTGGTAACTTCATCGCGCAACTCCATGTAGTGGAGGACCCTCAGGCTAAGGTCACTATAGCCGTCCATCTGGTATGCCCTGTACGAGGTGAGGAAACCAAAGGTGCGGTATTCGATAGCTGGTGCTTTACTACAACGGTAATAGTTAGCGTAGTTTGACTCGGGATGTTGATTTGGGAATCTAAAGGAACGTACAGAACCCATTCTGTGCCGGGTTCAGACCCAGCCCTGGTGACGCCAGTCTTGACTTCAAAGGTTTCTTCCGTGCCCTCCAGTCCTTTGATGAGTATCTCTGGCTTATCAGACGTCTCTGCTTGCTTAAGCTGCCTACTGAGATCCTGGAGCTGTTCCTTTGTGAAAAACGGAACTCCGGCTTCGTAAAGCTGCCGGATCCCAGCTGTCTCCTGCATGAACGTGTCATAGTCTCGTCCTGGTGGACAGTGAATATCTTCACAGTCAGAGTCTTGCACGTCACTCATATCCGCTATAAACAGGAAACAATTTAGATCTATTAACAAGAGTTATTGTGCAATCCTGAGTTGTATGTCAGTTAGATCCAGTAGAGGTAGGCTTTGGCGTTTGTACTGTAAACAGATCCAAGATCAACAGTGCGTAAAGGCGGGGTGATTGTGCAGAATCCCTTTCAGGTCACGATCATTAGCGCCTGACAGATCTGGTCCATTTGTAAATCTTTAGTGTAACAAATCTTCTTTTACCATCTGCCATTATGCACATGTAGATGACTTTTAATGTGGTTAGACGGTGGCTAGCAACTATATTAGATCCTCTGGCACAGAAGAACTGGCTGCTCCAAAAGGCTTAACCAGAGGGCATATGATAATACTATCCTAGTGTACCTATGGTGAGGGCTATGCTTGCAGCTAAAGAGTTGAAGAGTTGTTGTTCCTGGAGTAACAGAGGGCTATAAAAAGCAACCACGTGACAATTGAGGTAGTGCTTGCCTCCTTTCCTGTTAAACAGTCGTTCTGCATTGTATCATACAGTTTGACTGTAAGGTCTCCGATTCTCTATGCAATTCTAGCATAACACAATTCCCTGCAAAGGAGTATGTGTAACGTCCCTTTATTTCGAAACCCCCTTTGACACCTTCTCTCCCAAAGCTCGCAGCTCTGGAGTCATATTATCTGGTTGGATACAACACTCCAAGAACGCAAGCTTGTCACTCTCTGCAGAAACTCTCTTCATCGCCCGCAGGAGGTCGGCCTGTGTACGGACCTTCTCGGCAAACACGGGCATTTCATCATCACCTGGCTTGTCTGTTGCATACGGGCTAGGGGGTTGCGCATGGGGCTTGTCGAGGAACGAGGTGGCTAGCTTAGTATAGTCCCAATTAGCGATATAATTGTATGAGCCTTCGTGCACTGCGGTCTGTATATCCCGGTTAGCCGAAGTAGACCAACGGGAAAGGTATAGCTAACCTCGATCTTGTATCCCAGATTATTGAACAGGAAAATGATCGGATTCAACTTCATCCGTACCATCGTGCTTATCTCTTGGGCCGTCATTTGAAATGCACCATCACCTACCATGAGAATAACGCGACCATGAGGATGAGCTACTTGAGCGCCAAGAGTAGCTGGCACACTCCATCCGATCGATGCGTAGGGAAGTTGCATGTAGATATCCACCCCATCTGGCAGCTCAACGTGGCTCGCAGCAAACCACGTGTCGCCTGTATCCACAACCAGTTTGGAGTTCTCTTGCAGCATAGCTTGGACACCTGATAGCAAACTTCGCACTGTCAATGCATCGTCGGAAGTTTTGATTTCAGTCTGGATGCCAGCGGGGTGGCTCGGCTTAGAGCTAGGCAGAGAATCGCTTCGGCGAATAATGTTGCTGTCGATCATCGCTGAGACCAACTCTCTGAGGTTTACCGGGCTAATCACTTTATCCTCTGGTAACTCAACCCCGTCGTGTTGTAGGGCGATCAAACGGTAGTTCTCCTCCTTTGGGTCGATGGAGTGAGTATGTAAGTCCGACCAGGAGACTCCGATGGCTAGCCAAAGATCAGAATCCAAGACAAGCTTCTCTCCTTCGGGGTTGAGTAAGCCAGGCCAGAAGGTGCACCAATACTGTGGGTGGGATTCCGATAGCCAACGTCCATCCGGTTGGCACAACACCGGGCAGCCGAGCTTTTCGGCAAGACGTTGGACAATATCTCGCGGAAGCGACACTCGTGCCTGACTTCCGAGAAGTAGTACTGGTCTATGAGAAGAGTTCCACAGATCTGTTACAGCTTCTAGTGCCTCGCCATTTCTGTTCAGCTGGGTCGCTTCCTCAACTTTCCGGGTGAAAGGTATTGGGAAAGGGCATGGTGCGCCGGCAATGTCGTTCGGCAGTTCGATGTATACCGGGAGTGATTGTTGAATACATTTAATTATGGCATTATCAATCACCTCTGTCGCGGATTCAGCAGTGTTGACGCGTACTGACGCAGCCGTCACTCCTTGAAAGGCGTGGAGGGCCACGTCCTTATTCGTCGGCGACGGCGTATGGTGCGTCGGTTTACTGCTGGTCAACACGCTAGTAGGTGGACAGCCCGAGATAACGATGACCTTAAGTCGTTCTGAGCAAGCACCCGATATAGCATTCAGGATAGATAAACCGCCGACAATGTATGGAACGACAGCCACTGCTGTTTTACATTCCGACGCACGCGCATAACCATCTGCAGCGTATCCCGTGTTCAGCTCGTTGCAGCATTCTACCATCCGAAGACGTGGGTTTTCCAGGAGACTGTCGAGGAGGGTCAGGTTGGTGTCTCCTGCATGGGGTTAGCGGTCGTGTTCAATCCAACTCCTATAGAGGGTGTGTCCTTACCAGGTACAACGAAGTAATCGCGGACTCCCAGCTCCTCCATTCGATATCCTATATAAGCCCCCACCTTGTAATCCTCTGACTTGAAACTTGACATGCTGGTTTTGCAATTAGGTCTGTATAATAAGTGATGTGAGAAGCTTTGGTCTTTGTCTTCAGGGTCACAAAAATAGCCTCGAGACCTTTACTATGCTGGGACTACAAACCATCGCCTCGATATTTCTCGAGGTAACAATTACTTATAAGACGCGTGTTCAGACTATGCTCTGCTGGGATAATATCAAGGTAAAGATGGCTAGGGACCGGTTCTACACATCAAGCAGGGCCCGTGCTTTAGATCACGAGCCCAAGCAAGGAATAGCTCTATTTGTCTCTTGACTACCCTAAGTTCCCCGTTCCTCATTGAACGGTACCCTGACACCTAAATGCTGGATAGTAATACAGGGGTACTAGTTATGCAGTCATTCTGGTTTCAACAAGGTCATCAAAAACAGGATCCTGTTAAGCGTCCTTAGTATATCCAATGAAAAGAGATGTTATGAACGGATATATATACCTGCAACTGACATCATAATTCCGGCCAGCATGTCCGAAAAACTTAAATTCATAAGAACCCTAAGGCTTCACACCTATTACCTTGTGGGACTGCTAGTATGCAGGAAGATTCCTGTTGGATATACGTCTTCGTGCTTTTTACTGGCGGGTCACTGCTACTAGCACAGAAACAAGATTCCGGTCATTTCCGGTAGGCTATAGAACAAGGCACAGTTAGGAGCAAGAGATTCTGCAATTCTCATTTGTATGTAAGGAAAAGATCGATCACAGGCGTTTTCAGTATAGGGTTTGTCAGCCATGCCGCCAAGTTGCGTTGTACTCAGTAGTGGTTAATGGCAAGGAAGGAAACACAAAATGTGGGATTTGGAGTGGGATGAGCACGGACCACGTGGGCCACTCGGCCCTATATGTGGATTTACCACCTACTTTGTACAAATGGATTATGCAACACTTGAACATTCAAACAAGACTGATTCGATCTGAAGCTTTGGGTGTGCAAAAGCGACAAGTGCGACATCTATAAAATAGATGCCAGTCTTAGGTTGGATTCCCCGGGGCCTATAAGAGCCTCACTAGGGACACTGAGCATTATCATGTATTCCTTCTCTTTTTCTCTTCAACATTGTCCTGTTCAACGTGATTGACTCAGCGGATGTTATCTAATACGGCCAACAGCCTACTCGAGAAAGATGGACTCTTGTTACAGTATGCCACATTCAAGGTAAGCCAATGGCGGAGAGGATGATACCACTTTCAGGAAGGAACATGATATCTTGGCTCTCACAAGAACACTGCTCTGCTTGGTGTACCATTCTTTCAAAGGTGAGAATCACGGAGGAAAATATTGATTACTTGGTAGACTTTTCTTGTATTTCTCTGTCCCTGGGGTTATAAATTATATCGTTCGCACTTGAGGTCACGGGAAGACGCCAAGCGCAGATCAACAACACCAACAGAATTCTTTTGCCCGACGCGACGATCTCCTTTTTTCTTCTTCCACCCCTCCGTCTTCCCTCTTTCGTATCCACAAATGTCTAGTCAATATTGCCGAAAATATTATATTTCACTGTACTACCTATACAATGACAAAAGATACACATTCTCCTAGATTAGTTGAATCCACCAAATTTGACAGCGCGACCGATCCAATGGAACGGCCACCGAGGAATGACGTCACTGATAAGGAGCAGTGGGCAGCGAGAGTGATTCAGGTACGGAAAGCCTGTCGGTCTTGAGATTCTTGCCCTAAACTGGTCGCTTCATAGAGAACATACCGCGGATATCGAACGCGACGAGAGTTGCAAGGCTGTGGAATATCGGCGACCACGCGTTGGGTAGAGGTAGGTCGTGACAGCTACTCAACAAGCTCGTTATCTCATAGTGATCCGTTCCAGGCCGTCAAAGAAGCGGAATGGCGCCTCCTCCATCGCCCATCGGCCCCGGAAGCTACCGTCGAGAATAATAGTTCCGCCCATGCTCGGCGTAATTGGCAGCGGGCTGTCAGTGTCGCCAAACGGGCAGGTGGTGACGATGACCTTGACCAGGAACCCGTTTCGCCCACTCGGAATGCGACGCGGCAGTCCAGCGGTAACCTGGCCTCACAGCCTGCCCAGCTCGACTTGCCGCCGGGGACAACGGCGAAAATGATGGACTTGCAGTACTTCCTCGAGTTGGTGGATTTGAAGCACCGCCATGGCAGCAACCTTCGCGTGTATCACTCGTATTGGAAGAACTCGACTACCGCCCAGAACTTCTTCTTTTGGCTCGACTACGGCGAAGGGAAAGATCTTGACCTCCCTCAGTGCCCGCGTGACAAACTCGAGCGACAGCAAGTGCGATACCTCTCACGCGAAGAACGGATGAATTACCTGGTGAGGGTGGACGAAGCTGGGCTATTCCGATGGGCGAAAAATAACGAGCGCGTATGGACAGATAACAGGCGGTTCAAGGACAGCTTGAAGGGGGTTGTACATATCGACGAGGATGCACCGCAGTTTCAAGGGAATACGGAAGCGGGTGACCCGGACTCATTCTTGACCAGTTCCTCATCGTCTGTCTCGTCACTTTCGTCATCAGATTATGACTCAGATAGCGACATGTGCGTCAGAGAAGCGAAAGAAACGTACGTGAACGAAGATTATAAAGCAGTCAAGAAGTTGAAAAAGGTTGTGCATGTCAGTCCGTCAACAATCCTTAGCAGTATAAGGGGCAAGTCGTTGAAGAAGGAAGACATGTGGATATTCGTGAGTTTCTCGATCAGTTGCATTTACTATATCCTAACACTAGCGTGTTCAGGTTGCCGATACCTCCTTTCGCTTGTATATCGGGATCAAGCAATCAGGTGCATTTCAGCATTCATCGTTTCTTCGAGGTGCTCGCATTTCTGCTGCAGGTCTAATCAAGGTCCGGAATGGACAGCTTCGCAGTTTGGCGCCATTGAGGTATTTCCTCCCTGGCCCCAATCTAGGAAAACTACTGACCATACAAAAGTGGCCATTACCGTCCTCCTGCAGACAACTTTCGTGCTTTTATTCACTCCCTCCAAGACAGAGGGGTCGACATGTCTCACGTCTCCATTAGCAAGTCGTACGCGGTCCTCGCGGGCATCGAGGGATACACCCGAACCAAGCACAAAGTACGTGCGCTACATGAGAAGGTTGACGACGTGAAGCAAAAAGTCTTGCAAAACCATCACAATGGGGAAAAGGATCAAGATCATGCCCGTTGTCAAAACAACGATCACTCTAAGCCCAGACCACTGGTGGGTGACAAACGGGACAAAATTGAGAAAGGCCACCTTGGGCTCCCACTGCGCACAAAGCCTGCAAATGAAGTGGAGTGATACCCTCCCGAGGTGTCTTTTGTACGAGAGAAGCCCTACCGGTATCTTTGGAGTTGAGATAGGACTCATTGGCCTAGGGGCAAAGGGTATGTAGTTTGGAGCAGCTCCTCTGGTTAGAGGTACGAATAATTCCGAACATTGGGAGCCCGCGACCGTGTGTAGCCTCTTACGAATTGTGAAACCCCTCTGCCAGTATTTTCCCTACGTGATATTACCGACGATCGTTGGTGGGCGAAATCTTGCGCAAACGTTCCCGTGTCCGGACCTGGTTCTGAGGGGATCTGTATTACCATACAAAGTGGGCCATGTGGTCGTTTCTCACCAATCCGACCACTGTCGTCTGGAATAACGGCGAAGGACAAACTCCATAAAATAAGACCGCACTATGTCCAGCTTCGATACTCACACAAAGGTTTGCGACTGGAACACTGGCATACAATCGGACCAACAGTTGAGAAGCAGAACGTTCGCTATGGTATGCCACCGTCTAACATTCTCCTTATTGATATCAATACCAACAACAATACTAAGGGCCTAGTAATGATATAGATTCAACCCCGGAAAACGTCTATATTCAAGAATAGTTCAAGTTCCAGTCATCTGCGAGCGAGTTCTTACAGGTGTAGGACAGGCAACGCCTGCTGTTATGAAACCGACCGGTCGCTTCCACGAAATTCACGCGAGCTACAACTCCTGTTTCTATACGTCCATACTAACCAAGGAGCTTTCTCATGCTCAGACAGCATGCCGTTAGCCAGCGCTTATGCTACCCTGGACTCATCTTGCAACCCTTCCTTCCACATCTCCGTTACAGCGAATTGGGCACTGATCGTCATCACCGCCATTGGCCATTCTCCCGAAGATCCGTAACATTAGCTCTACTCGAACCTTGACATACATCTGAAGGCACTCAATGGATCGCAAGTAAGGACCCTAGCCGCGACATGCTCATCAACTCGTTTAGTAGGGATGTTGCACGACACTATTGTCTACTGGACTTATAGGCCTGAAGTCTGGAAATTTGCGCCGATGGTTGCACTCGAGTATATAATAGCTTTTAGTGCTAAGGGCGTTACACAGGCCGACAAAATGAAATAACTTTATCCGTACTAAATGGCAGTCTGGACATGCTTCGAGACCTAACATCTACGTAATGGGAAGTTACCCGGGAACGAATAAGAATGCTTGAGCCTCAGGCGCCGACCGGATATGTCATACTCGAATGGCTAGAACGGGGTTTGGTGAATATCAACACGGCATGTCAGAATGCAACAAATGATTCCCTGTTGTATGTTGTATTCACCTGGCTCTGTTTCCGCCTGTTTGCCACAACTCGGGAAAATTCGTCCAATGCCAGAAGGATGAAGCTATATTCACTACTTCTATCCCGCACCTACTGTCAGCTGCGGGATGCCTCTTTGCGTCGATCCAATGATACCCGAAGTGACCCCTTTGTGGCGCATACAGATGACGCTTCTATGTCTTCTTTGAGTATGTCTATCCTGTCACAGCGGGACGTAGCTACAGACTTACGTGGACTTCGGTGAGGGGTTGTAGGAATTCACTAAACCAGGTGTCCCTCTTTGCCTATAAATACGACCTCAATCCCCCCTCGAAGCGCTCTTCTTGTTCTCTCCATCCTCCTCCATCTCCTACCATCGACATATTATTTTTCCTACTTTCATATCACTATGATGATTCTCCTTTCATGATATGGTTCCTTAATATAACCATTCCATATCATTCATCCTTCTGTCCTACGACATCTTGCACTGTCTTATAACCTCCTCTTCATCATGATACCCCCACTGCCTTGACTACGATGTCTTCATTTGCAGCCACTTGCCTCTTCAAGTCACCCTATTTTCTACTTTCTCACATCATGATACCTCCCATGTATCCCTAGCCCATATGACCTAATTGCATGTCTGCATTGGGATTTGTCTCCGTGCTGCTGGTTGTACCAAGCCGTCTTGGACATTAGCAGCACACGCTGTCCACCATACGGTGGTAAGGGCCTTAGGGCTGGCAGCTTGTCAACTATTGCAATCTTGAATTGCTGTCAACTGCGCGGTGTTTGATGTTTGCACAAAGTACCTTTGGGCATCCTAAAAAGGCTAAGGTCACCTTTGGTGAATACATTTGTTGATTGACAAGGACAAACCACCGCAGTATTGCATACCGGTGCAGTGTCTGCTATTTGTACGAACCGCCTTTGGGAAGTGTGCTCGTGCTATAGGATTCGATCCTATCAAGAGTCACAGTACAGCATCCGACAGGACAGATACAATCAGCATTAGCACACAGCTCAGATCATCGTTTAAGATGATATCGCCTTTGGAGGCAATGAGCCGGAGGTTGGGCATTGGAAACAAACCATTTGCTGGAAGACGCCAGCTGGCTGACAGCATATTTTCCTCTTAATTCGTCCCCTTCATCTCACTCTTCTCACAGCTACACGCTATTTATATGAGAAGCCTCGCGGGTGACTTGAATGCAAGATGACTTACTTCCTCCAAAAAGCGCTGTCTGGCTCTGCGGGAAGTGCAACCACACAATGCTTGGAATGTGGACTCAGCAATTCTCGTGGAAGGTTCGTGAGATGCACTTGTTTTCTGACTTTGTTTCATGGAGCTGACTGTGCTGTAAACCGCAGAAACTGACAAGTCTTGGCTATGGAGTTGGTTGATTCGCCCTTGGTTCAAAAATCATTCACTGACAACATGAGTTGCAGGATATCCCCTGACCTTGCCGTTATCAACCGCCGCCGCCTTCGTCTGTATCCGCGTCGAGTGACAGGTCTCATCAGTCGTATGGACATGTTGACACAACCAAATTTCCCACCATCGAGCGGGCACGCACTTGACGTTGCTTTTCACTCAGTCGAGTTTGAGAAGGATGTAGCCAAGCCGTTGGCCAGGCGGGAGCAGTATGTCATCGTTCAAAGTCTTGCATTGCTTTACTGACCTATGATACTAGGACAAGCTCTTCACAGGGTCGAGAAGAAACACATATGCTATCAAACCGCGAACACAGCGACCACTCTACATATGGTCATGCAGACGACTACTGCCTAACCCCTTCCATGGCATGGCTTGACATTTCATCTCCACCGAAATGACGATGGGTTATGATGGACTTGGAGGAACATGACGAGGGTCGAGCCGTGAGACGTGAAATGGAACAAAGGAAACATGGCGAGGAACTCCAGGGCTGTCGGAAACGCGCATGTAAATAGCTAGCAATCCGCTCGGAGATCTACCTCAGCCAGACTTCAGTGTCTCCAATCTACATGGCCGGAAGTCTACTGAGATCTCTTAGTTGCGGATCATTCTCAGAGTCATTCAGTTGTTTTCAAAACTGGAGACCGGGTCTTATAATCTAACTGTCTTCTGAACCCCAATGCCAAGCTTCCTGAAAGGACGAATTCTTGACTATTCAACATGACCAGCTTGAGACAGGAAAGGAATCGGTCTGGAGCAAACCTTATCGCCCTTCTAGAGTAAGAATGAAATAGCCCGGCGTCAGTCGCTTGCGTATGTATCCCATGTGGCGAAGCGGCGGACATATCGGTAACCCTCGGGCCCGAATAAGGCCGAATATCAGAATCGTCATCGGCGTTGAAGAATAACTCCACACGTTGCATAAGTATAAATATGCGATGATAGACAGGTATCCTATCGAACAATCAGAGAGCAACTTCTCGCCATTAATACCAAGCTGCACCATGAGAGCCTCTGAGTCGGACATTATCCCTGTGGTCAGTGTTGGATATGGACGCCCTATTGGGGTGGAGTTTCTGCCCCCCTTATTCGAAGGCACGCCTTACCGAGCGGTGTCATTCTTGGATCTTGTCTCGTCGAGAGAACCCTTCCGCTACTCAGCGCACAATATGGGTGTGGTTTTGGAAACACTGCACCCACGGCCCAAGGCCTTTGTTGTTGGTATAGCCATCGACCCTTCGTACTGTGAAGAGATGGAGAAGGTCTGGAACAGCTACGTCGAAAACGTCCTGAAACCGGAGTCTGAGAATGGGCAATGGGAGAATAACGCATTCGTTCCTGTAAGCTTTTCTCGGCAGCAACATATGGAAGGTTCCCTAATCGTCTCTACAGCTACCTCGCACGCATTTTGTGGATCCCAAGCAAGTAACAAGACCGCCGGCGGATCTTGGCTGGGAAGCAGAGATGTTTCGACAGCTTGACAGTGTCTTTAGGCCCGAAGAGGTCGACAAAGGGAACCACAAAGTGGTTCCGGAGAATTGAGAACAAGTGGAGGTTTTTGGTGCCCTGGAGAATGATGTCTCCTCACCTCTCGCTAACTTTGCGAACTAAATGGGAAAGTTATCGGGGTGGAAAGTGTTGGAACTATAAAAGCCGAACGATCAGGCAGTCGACTCATTATTAGATCCTTGTTTGTTCTAGACTCTTCTTAAGGGCCAGGATCAGATAGTGGATTTATCTTCTGTCAAAGAAAAACATATGCTGATAAGCCGAAAGAATGATAAGCAGGGTCGTTTGTGCTGTTCCACTTAACTCCTGCATAAGCCTTGCAGTATGGATCTAACGCCAGGATGCCACATTAGGAGCAGGACGCTGACTGTTGACAACTTGCCAGATCTGCCAGGCAGCTTGGTGTCAGTTTGACTGGTTTACGTAGAAGAATGGGTACAGAAAGCAGCTAAAGAGTATAAGACCTGGGCACCATTTTTGCAATCCATTGTACTATCCAAGTATCCTTCCTCAGAAAGCTCAATCAAACACCTTTTCCACACACTTCCATCCGATCAACAGTACAGAGGAAGATTAGTCCTCATAATTTCCCCACATCGACCACACATTCCTATTGGCCAGAAGTTATAGAAAGTGGGACCCTTTCTGATCTCCAAATTAATCTTATCAACTCCCCAAACTAACAAAAATTCCCCTCACCACCAACCCACTCACTTCAAATCACCAAAAGAAAAGAAATATACAGGAAAAAGATGTCCCGCGAAGCCCTCACCTTCCCCCCCTCAAACCGCACCTTCCTAGAACCCCATCTCCCGCCAAACAATGAACCCGAACTCCCCAAATCCAACCTCCCCTTCACAACCCTCACATTCGCAACCTCCCTAGACAGCTCTCTAGCCCTGGCCCCAGGAACCCGGACCACGCTGTCCGGCCCACAATCCAAGGCAATGACACACTACCTCCGCTCCCGCCACGACGCCATCCTAATCGGCGTCGGGACAGCAGTAGCCGATAATCCGGGGTTGAATTGCCGAATCGAAGGTGTCGGTGGCTACGGCGGGGAAGGGTTACTCGGTCAACCAAGACCGATTGTCATTGATCCGCGTGCTCGATGGGATTTCACTGAGCAATCGAAGATCCTGGATCTGGTTCAAGAGGGGAAAGGTCGTGCTCCGTTTATCATTACGTCTACTGGGACGGAACCGGCTGCGGAGAAGAAGGCGTTGTTGGAGTCTTACGGGGGGAAGTTTATTCCTCTTGATCTTTTCCTTGAGGAGCATGGTGAAAGGATTTTGGATTGGACTGCCGTGCTTGAGTGTTTGAGGAATGAAGGTTTGAGGAGTGTTATGATTGAGGGCGGTGGGACGGTTATTAATTCCCTTCTTGAACCGAGGTGGGCGCATTTGGTGAATTCTGTGATTGTCACTATTGCGCCGACTTGGTTGGGGCAGGGGGGTGTTGTTGTTTCGCCGAGGCGCAGGGTTGAGGGTGGTGCGGTTGTGCCGGCGGCGAGGTTGAGGGATGTCAAATGGTATCCTTTTGGGGAGGATGTGGTGCTTTGTGGGAGGGTTTAAGATCGCGGTTCTTGAATGATGGTGGGTTAGGGTTGGAGTGTTTGGAGAGTGAGGATCTTTGTGCTAGGCATGATCAATCTGCTAGGGGTTGAGTAGATCCTATCCAGTTCCCTGTTTATGGTCCATTCCAATGGAAGAAGAAGTCCTCTCATTTATATGTCATATCTCCAACAGTGAACTTATAACGGCCGTGATCGTATGGCAATGACAAAGTTGTTGTAACGTACAAGGAAGAATAAGAATCCTTTGTGTTGGTTCTACTATCATTGGTGTTTATCAATGTTTATCAATTGATTGACTCTTGTATGCTTACTGAGTAGACAGACCATCTACCCTGTATCATACATCCCCCTTGAAATTACCTTTTGCCTCTACGTTAGTTTGTTCTTATTACTATGTCCGTATATACCTCAGCTAAAGGAGAAGTCTTGTTGTCGTATGGTCCAACTCACCAAAACCAATCGCCATTTCAACAAAGCATAAGTCCCCAGTTTGAACTTGCCAGCAACTTTCGCTAATCACCCCACCTCACTGATTGCAAGCGTCGAAACCAAGTCTTGCGCACAAAAGCACTTATGAAATTCATAATTCCGAGAGAAAGCTTCCCCGCTGTCCCAGAACCTGTCACAAACCCGCTCATTCCTGGGATAGGGTATGGGAGCCAGAACTCAGAGGTGAGCCGAAGGCCTGGCACTTAAATCTGGGGGTTGGGCTATGTTGGGTCATAGCAGACTCTCATCAGGCGACCCGTGTATTTAAGAGTGTGTAGAGGACCGCTAGCGCAGACCAATGGCCTCAAGGAAGTAGCACACGTGGGACTTGCCGTGGAACGTGTTTTGTTTCATTTCCACACGCACTCGATCGGAGAGCCTTTGTTGCAGAGTAGCAAGTTCCACTTGAGGATCTGGTCGAAGGAATGGGCCGAGGTAGGGGACCTTGAATTTGTTGTCTCGGTAGCTGCCGAGGTGGTACCCGGCAGCTTACCGATGCTATCGGGTTTGCCGATGAGCGGAGGTGCGCATCTAGTGGGGTTCTAGTGCCGATGCACGCTATGGTTCCCGAAGGAGTAGAGGCTGAGCATGGGGCTGGAAACATGAGAAACAGCATTCAATTCAGGTGGCCTGATGATCTACAAAGGCTATTTCTTCAACCAGTAAACCCTATATTTTAGTGTTTTAAGTCCCTGACTACTAGATTTAGCGGGTTGTACTCTTGGTGGGGGTGGCAGGCCCCTTTGCATATCAGCAATAGTCTTGTATGGCATATCACAGGGAGTTATGGTCAGCTCTTCTTTGGAATATATTTAGTTTTAGACTAATTTAACCATTTCTCAGCTTTCACTACCCCGTATTATGTTTTATGAAGGAGTACGATGGAGTTGGGCAGTGCAGATCGTCAATATTCTATTCTTGGAAAATGTATACGTACTCCACAGTATCATCTAAAGATCAAGTCTCCATACCACATATGTAAGACTAACTAGACCCATCCGAGACCTCTAATTCTCCCATCCGATCAACAGCCAATCCCGCAACCTCTCGGACTTCAGGAGCGAATGTGTCATCGCTTGCGATAGTTTCCAGTCGATCCTTCCATTGCCCCCATCTTTCCAGGCTCCACATCGCTCTGGAATCCGAGGTTGAAACCTTCTCCACCGCTTTGCATTGACGATAAACATATAGTCCAGTATCTGGGTGGAGAATCCACTGTACCCCGCCAATTACATCTCCTGAGACCCTGCTATGAGATGGCATTTTCGACTGAGGCAGGATTCCTTCCAACGCGCAGAGAAAGCTGCAGTCAACAAATCCTAAAGCTGTAATACGTGCCAGGATTGATTGCCAGTTCCGCCACCCAATCTGCATGTCACTTCCAGGCGTTGCAAAGGTAGCATATGAATAGCCGCGGTCTGTTCAAATTCCGCAGCAGGGGGCAGGCAGTTAGTGTATTTGTCCAAACCGTCGGTACAATTCAATGAAAGGAGCCTGTGAAAGGAAAGAACGTGCCTTCTGCTTCAGTACGAAACACTTCAGTCAAACCCAACCAGCTGCCTCCAAACGGCCACAACTCGAGCAAGTAGTAAAAGTCTTCGGGGGGGTCATTAGGAAGATAATTGGGCACTTCATGCTTAGGCATGTCTCTCAGAGCCTCCAAGAACCGAATCAGTCTGTCCTGGCCAACGTGGCCGGGTGGGAACGCCGAGCATAACCGCGCGAAGGATTCGAAGAAACAAGTAATAAGACCACTCGGATTTGGTGCTACCCAGGACGGGTTCTCTGGCGAGGGTACATTCCACGGGTCCGGGTACTTTTTCCGTTCTTCAAGATCCGTGTTGGACTTCTCAACAATCCATTTATCCAAATTATTGGCGGCCTCATTGGGAGTGATTTCTCCTCCAACTAGGGACAGGAGCAAATTCTTGAAGAATATGTCTTCCTCGTCATCATGAGGCCCAGAGAGCTTGATATCCAGTGGCTGAAAGGATTTGCTGTCGAGCGCCATGTTGTAGGACGAGAATTTTACCTAGCCCAGGAGTATTTGATTGATGTAAAAGGAGTAGAACCGCGGTAGCAATGATGGAGATATGTCAGATAGTGTCACGTGGCTAGACCGGAAGTTGATTAAAGCCGACTTTTTGAAGGTGAAACAATACTGCGAGCGCGCACCAGGCAGAAGCCCTGCTTTCATGGAATTTCTAGGTTCAAAGCTAAGCCGGTTCAGGAAGGTGGTATTGGTAGGTCTTTTACAACCAGGTTCAATGTTGACTCCACGAGCAACAGAGGGTAGAAGCAGATCGGGACTGTAACCAGGGGTAGCACATGGAGCTATGCCGACAGTAAGTCATCAGGTCCCTTACAGCGGCCCATGTTAGACGCTAGTCGCGCAGATCCCAGCGGGATTGCCGATAGGAAGTAGCGCTGGTATTGCTATTACACAAACTGGCAGTACATCAAACCCGACGCAGATGGAATGTAACATTCCACTCAGATATACGAGGCTTTGATCAGCGCAGCTTCAGATCATCGACCTCAGGCCGTGGAAGTGCCCCGATAGAGCATAGTCCTGGTTTCTGGCCCCCAAACATCTGTTGATTCATGCAGGAGACGCAATATACACATCCAATTGGCGGTATAGAGTTGTAGGAAGGATATTCCGTAAATCCTGCAACTTGTGCTGAAGGTGGTGAGCAACCTTCGAAACGGATAGGCCGATATAAAGCAGCATCTGAATGACATATAAAGTCGTCTACCCCAAGAGCTCTATCTCAATACGAAAACCATCAACGGAGTACTTCTCGCTCATCAGAATATCTCGTTTATGATCCCAAACGCATCAAACAAAATGCAGCTCACCAAAGCGATCCTGGCCTTAGCCCTTGTTGTGTCTCCCATTCTTGCAGCTCCTACGGAGGTCGGCGAAGGAAGTGTAAATACGAACGTGGAGGCGCGGGCTGTGAGTTCTTCCTATTCTGCATACTCCATCCGGCACTTTCGCCCCTACAACGCCGAGGAAGATGGCTGACTTTGTCTTCGAATATACAGGTCGACACCGTCACCTGCACGCCGGACCAAAACCAGAGCGGTGTTAAATTTGAGGTGGATGTTAAAGCGGCCAAAGCACTGGCTCAAAAGATTGGGTGGACGACCGACTCTACTAAGAGCGATTACCCCCATCCGTTTGGAGACAAGGAAAAGCTCTGGGCGCATATTCCTCTGGAGGCGAACAAGTGTAACAGCAAGACGCGTATGCTTGAGTACCCAGTCTATTGGACAAAGTCGAAGGTCAAGGAGTGGGATCCCTCAAAGAAGAAGAAGGAGCAGCAGAAGACTCCTATCCGAATTGTCTACAGCAACTTGAATGGTGCTCTTCATTACTGTGGAACCATGATCCATAAAACGGTGGCGAAGGACTTTGGTGGTTCTGGTGACTTCAAACTCTGCCAGTAGATACTTGCTAAAGATGTCTGGGTATAGCAGCACGGTAAGATTCCCAAAGCTCGCCTTTACAATACACACATTGCGCCCAGCATGCAATATTATAATTACTGACATTGATCATGCTATGTAGGCTTTTGGCGTACGCAGTTCCTGTAAGATGCAGAGGTGGTGGCTATTGATATGCAATTTTGTGCTATAGTATCTGTTTCGGATCTTCACGGGGAAACGCATACCCTGCCCTTGTATTCTGTGACTTGTATATACTACATTTTTAGAGGCCATTAGGTTTGCTTATGACTTTCCAGATCAAGTTACTTCTAGTTTTTATTTTATCTATCTGTTTCTGTTGGCCAAGATACCTTTATAATGTAATCGGAAGCCAAGCGGGACAGCAAACACATTAACTTTGGTCGAAATGGAGAAAATGGTAGACTTTGAACCTAAACCCAGTGACCCGACGAGCGGACTAGTCTAGAGGAGTTGCATCTTGGTTTGCCATCTGCCTGTAGCATAATGCGAACTGTTCTATGTGCTTCCTGGACTTTTAACATCATCTTTACAAGGGCAAGAGATCAGTTCCAAGTGTACTCCCTTCCCGGATGACCCTCGCGCAGTCTCGACCCGAGCCCATCCTGGAAGTAATTCTCTCTGGCCGATCCACCCTTCACCTCATAATCATCCCAAATAACGCCCCTCCTCCTCAACTCCGGAAATAAATACTCAATCATATCCTCAAATGTCCCTGGCGAAACCGCATAGGAGAAATTAAACCCATCAACATCCGCAACATCAACCCACCGCTGCAGAATATCCGCCACCGTACTCGGCGACCCAATAGCCCGAGGGTGGGCTCCACCCAGCGCTAATTCCTGCAGAACGCGACGTTTCGTCCACTTCAGGCCGTTCGAGTTTGGAACCGTTTTCGACCAGCTCGAGATCAAAGACTGGATTCCCCCCACGGCAGTGAAGGAGAAGTCTTCGTCGTCATCGAACTTGGATAGATCGTTGTTGGTCCAGCCGCCGAAGAGTGTTGCTACACCTTCGAGGTCGGATTGCGCTAGGTACTCTTCGTATTTGGCTTGGGCTTTCTCGTCGGTCTCGTCAACGATCACGAGGATTCCGGCGATGAACTTGATGCTGTCTGTTGGGCGGCCTATCTCGGCTAGGTGCTTTCTGTTCTTTCTTAGCCTGGTGTCTGGGGAAAGGTGTATAGGATCGTACCGCATATCATCTACCACTGCTTTGGTTTTCTCCGGCTCCAGGCCGGGTAGGAACATCACTTCGGAATGTTTGGCAGCGAATCGCTTTCCGGCTCTAATAATGTACAAACATATCAGCAGCCATATTTACCAAGGAGACGAAATGAGAAAGGAAACTCACGACGAAGCCCCCGCCTGGAAAAGCAACGGCGTCCTCTGCTTCGAAGCAGGCAACTGACTCGCAGCCGTACTCTTGAAATACTTCCCATTGTGCTCAATAGCACGAACCTGGTTAGGATCACTGTAAACGCCGGTCTTCGGATCCTTCACGACAGCCCCGTCGCGCCATGTACCCTCCCACAGCTTGTAAGTGAGCTCCATGTACTCATCCGCTCGCGCATATCGTTCGTCATGAGGAATCTGCTCATCCATTCCGTATGCCTTGGCTGCACTATCCAGAAACGAGGTGACAATGTTCCATCCGACGCGACCCTGGGTAAGGTGGTCTAGAGTCGAGAACTTCCGAGCCAAGGCGTATGGCGAGGTCTCATAGGTTGTGGATGCGGTTATGCCGAAGGAGAGAGATGTAGTTACGGAGGCCATTGCTGAGATTAGGAGGCTGTTGGGATTAGTCTTGTATTCATTCCATGGCTTACATCGTCCAATCTCCCATATTTTGATTCTCATTTTCCCCTTCTTCGATATAGATTGGAATACTTACAACGGATCACCGATAGGAAATTGCGCCCCCGATAACAATGCAGGCTCTTTATTCCCTGGGCCTTTGTACACATCGTAGATCCCAAGATGATCTGCCAGAAACAGCCCGTGGAATTTCCCTTTCTCCAGAACCTTCGCCAATTCAATCCAGTATGACAGGTCGAGGAAATCACCGGCGCGATCTTGCGGATTCTTCCATAGCCCTAATAGAGACATTTGATCAGCGCGCGACAAGAGATCGCACGGCGTTGACGAATGCGGGGTAAGTGGAATATATTCAGCATGGAATAAGTCTTACCGGGCGATAGATGCCCAGGAGAAAACATCGCAAAGGCATTGAGGATCCATGATTTCTTTTCTGAGGTTTTGGTCATGTTTGCTTGGCTGTTGGATGTATTAATTGACGATTCAATTGAAGGGGAAACTATTTTTTTGAGGGGCTTCAGGGGACCTTCTTATATATTTATGATTAAGGTTGGACTTCTTCCCGCCGTGTGCTTTCGGAGTGGGTGGTGATTGTGTTATTGTGCTGCGTGCTCACGCCATCGGGAGCCCATCAAGTGTGGACTTGGGTTCGGGATGATATCGGTGTATTGGTCCCTGGAGATACCCCGCATGTTGGGATGATAATTATGCAGAGTTAAATATACTGTTTGTTACTAGCGAAGAACAAAAGGTTCTATGGAATCGCAATTTTTAGTTCTTAGACGCTCTAAATGAAATGCCCAAACGGGGACCGCTAGGCACGTCAGCTGGTGGCAGGGCTTGCCATGTCACGTACCTTGTGCCAACCACTAGTACTCGTCCATTCAGGGTATTGTAGGCAAGCAAAATAAGCTTACTCTGCTTAACCTTCTATTCTCCAATCGCGATATATGGATCCTCTCTCTGAAAAGTGTATCTTGGAATAGGTCTGGACACACTACTTTAAAAAGGTTTTCATAAGGACTTCGTCCTAGGGAACATAGGTTAGACCTCTACGATATTAGTGAAATAGAACTAATTAGAAGTACATACAAAATTGGTAAAACCAACAGACGGTTACCGGACTAAACTACCAAGCCGTCGTAGCACCAATCTCCTCCCCAGACTTGGGCAGCAAGAAATCGCTAGGATCAATCGTTCCATCTGCGTTGCGCGCTCCCTGCACCAAGGTCGCATCAACAGAGACAAAGCTACTGTTACCCCAAGACTCGCTACCGTCCCATGAGTTTCCCGTGGAAATCTGCTCCTCGCTCAAGGAAGTAGGACTCTCCCCATTCTCAGCCGCAATGTTCTTGCTCAGGGTAGCTACTGCCGTGCCGAACTTGAAGCCCACCTTGGCATTGTTCCAGGCCGTGTTTCGGGTCAGAGTGAAATCACCCGGTTGGGAGTTATCGGTGAAGCCGTCCTTGGAGTTTCCGAAGGCGATACAGTTGGTGATAACGTGGTTGGCAGGCCCGATGTCAGCATCGTCACCGCCACCGAGCTTGTAACCGTTGCCGTCGCCTTCGAATGGCGAGAATCCCCATCTGGAATTATTAGTGTGGCCCTTGGCGAACAAAGATAGATGGGAAGTACCTGTTGTATCCATTGCCGTAGGAAATGGTGTCTTCAATTGTCACGGCGGACTTGAATTCCCTAGGAAGGTTAGCATAAGAACTCCACAAAGCACCACCAATTACTACATACCATAAGTCCAAGCCGTCATCAACATTGTTCCACAATCTCGCGCCTCGAAGCACGTTACCTTCACCAGAGCCCTCTTTGCAAGCAAACCCGTCGGCGCTTTCGCCGTTCTTGCGCGGGTCCCGATTGAGGTACGAGTCGAGGTAATACACGCTGTTGTTGGATGATGCGCCTTCGAGTTGGAAGCCTGGGTGATATATTAGCATAGCTTTTCGACAATGTTAATTATGCACTACCTACCGGTTTCATAGTTTTCCCTCGTAATAATACGCTCGTAGTGGTTATTCGAAGAATCACGCGCGTAAACACCATATGGCCCATTGATCAATTCAAGATCATAGAACTCCCAGTACTCGGCATCTTGGATATGTAGGATTCCACGGTCCTCATTAGCGAGCGAAGCATCAAGCTCCGCCGGAGTTCTATTGATCAGGTAAGTAACGAAAAACCGCAAAGATTCAAAGAAACATACCCCGGAAGTTCCTCTCCATCAATGGTGACCTTTTCGCCATCATAAGCCCGGAGAACATATGGCGCAGATGCCGTCCCACTCTTCGTGATCTGGATATTCGTTGTCGGCGAATAGGTACCCTCACGAAGGTAGATAGTGGAACCAGCCGTCGCTTTATCAACAGCCGATTGGATCGACAGAAGAGGAGCGTCGATCGTTCCGGCAGCGGTATCCGACCCGGACGGGGAGACGTAGATATCGGCAGCTGCCGACAGCGAAGCGGCAGCAGTAAGAGCGTATACAATATGGTACCTCATTTTGGCTGAGTTTCTGAGTTTCCGGCATCCTGGACAGGAGAAGATAGTCGGTACATAAAGGCACGCCAAGACTTCTTTCATTGCTGGAAAATCTAAGTGGCGCGGAGATTACTTCTCTAGCCAAGCATGTCGATCGTTTCAGTCCGGGAGCGGGACTTTTCACCGGCGTTTCACGGGGAGGACGAATCTGCTCGGCAGTGAAATTCGGGGTCGGTTAAAGAGGAAGATAAATCGCGCCAATGGATTGGTTGTATGGAGAACGACTCGTGTCGTGGAGATTCAAAACTTGTATTTCACCCTTGGATTTTGTTTGATTTGGGCCATAGGCCTTGTCTTGTGGCTGTGTTCGATCTTGTGTCATCTCAGCTATGGAGTATGCTAGGTGTATGATGAGTGTAGGGGGTCGTCGTGGGGTTGCTCTCCTATCATTGTCAGGCAATATACCCTAGTAGAATACTCATATAATCCGGAGATCCACCTCACATATTCATGTCCTTCTCCGATTCGTCTTACTGCATCACCAAGAATATTCGCTATTTACTTACCTCCTTCACTGTGTTGTTCGAATAAATATGCACTGCTTGTAATATGCTGACGGAACTCTATGGCACGTGATCATTTAGTGTAGTATCGGAAGGCGCGACGAAGCCGAAGAAGGCCACGTTCAGTCTCTTTAGAAGAATACAAGGCTACTGACCAGGCGAGGGACATTATGCTGACGTGAGGTTGCTACGCTCGGACCCTAAAGTGACAACTGTGGAAAGACGTCACGCTGGCAAGTAACTATATCATCTTTCTGACGCTTTCGCTCTGGTGCTTGTTTCGAGAAAGCATGGACAACAACACATATATTCACGAAACCATATCCACCTAATTGTGCCACAAACAGTTTCACGAATATGTATCTTAACAAAGCCATGAACCTCTTTGAACAATTCGAGCGTTTGGGCCGCGAGGAAGATTCCGAGGAGGCGATACAACACGCGAAGTCTGCACTCCTAGAGACAGCCTCAAGCAGGAGTCTTTACGTAGTAAAACTAAATCTCCTTGGAGTGTTTCTCAAAGCTCGTTGGTTCTTCAACCGAGCACCGGGAGACCTTGAAGAGGCCATCGGACTGTTCACCAAAGCTGTCGAAGTCACGCCAAACAACGACCCAACTCTCATAAGCTACTTGAGCAACTTGGGAAGCAGCCTTGAGGGCCGATATGACCTCTTCGGGCATAGTGGGGATCTTGAGACGCAATCTGGCTCTCTCGCAAGGTTACTAGGGCCACTCCTGCCTCTCATCCCAAACTAGGGAGTAGATTAAGTAATTTGGGAAGTCAGCTTGAAAGGCGCTATAAACACACAGATAATATCAACGACCTTGAAGAGACGACCAGAGTTCTACACCAAGCTGTCGATGCCACGCCTGCTAATGACTCAAATCTCTCAACCTATTTAGCAAACCTGATCGATAGTTTGGAAAGTCGGTATTATCGCCGAGAGGTGATCAGCGACTTAGAGTGTGCCATTCAACTATCTCGTAAAGCAGTCAAAGTCTTACCTGTTGATCATCCGGATTTTGCAGATTGGTTAAATAACTTAGTAGTCAAGCTTGAAGCTCGCTATAATCGTATCAATGAGCTGGAGGACCCTGAACGGGCGATTCAGTTGTCTCGCCAGGCAATCACAGTCACACCGGACGGCCATCATAATCGTACTGCGTACTTTGGCGATTTGGCGAATCAGCTTGGAGCGCGATATAAGCGTACACGAAACATATGTGACCTAGAGGAGGCCGTCCAGAAAAGTCGCCAGGCAGTTGAAGCCACGCCGAACAGCGATCCACATCTTGCAGCGAGGCTACACCATTTAGCAATCTATCTTGGCATGCGATATGAGTGTACAAATCAATCAAGCGACATTGAAAAAGCTATCCAAGTGTTCCAGAAAGTCATTGCCACTATACCAGAGAGCCACCAGATCTTGCAACTCAGCTAATCGGCCTAGGTCATACGCTTACGGCGATATGACTCCAAAGGAGCTACCAACGATCTTGAAGAAGGTATATGACTATCATGCGAAGCAATCCAAGCGATGCCTGTAGGCCATCCCTATTCAACACTTAGGCTAGGCCATATAGTAAAGAAGCTCAAGTTTATTCGAGGTAACAAGCTGTTGAAGGGGGGCGGGGAAAGCTACCGAATTGTTTGTCCTCTGGAGGCAGCTTTATAGACCACGCACCACTGATCGCTTAAATAGGCATAACCACATCTTCATATCCAGCGCCAGATCTAGAAGGTGAGGGTCCCGAACGATATACGTATCAACTCCCAGCCGAGTCATCTCTAGCTGCTCTTTCCGCTCTATCTGCTCTAAGCAGCTCCAAACACCGTGCCATCTTCCACTCTTCCGTAGGACCCAGGCGTTTCAAGGCAAGATTAACTAAGAATTCACCCCAGCCATCTAACCACCACTCGTCTTTTAACAGCTCCAACGCCACACCATAGTGGCCAAGAATCACGAAAGAAGTTGGTTCTCCTTGCAGCAGAAGGTCGAGATAATCCGCATGCACCATCACAGGCCACGACATAAGGGCACCTGGGTCTTCACGTGTAGTGCACCGCCTAAGCACATCACGTAGATGTTCGAAGGACGAGAAAAGTGCGGAGCCAACCTTTTGATCATGTCCTAAGGGTTTTGCATGTTGTTCTATGATCTCTTGTAATTGCGCATACAACTCGTGAGCATATTTTGTTGTAGACGGTTGCCGTAAGTTGCGACCGGCAGCAAGTAACTGGCGCATTTCACCTTGTTCGATCCAGGGACGGGCTTGGCCCACTATCGAGCCCGCTCCGCGAACTAATTTGAAGACTTTGACCACATCGCCTTCATCCAGTGTATCTAAGGAAGATGCTGCATGTTCCGCAGCATAAGCGAAGATCACAACAAGACACGAAAAGGCGAACAGGGCATGACAATTTTCCGCCGTCACATTACTGAGGAGTGGTGTGCATAGTGATAAGGAGAGATCATTGTGCCTGATGGCCGCTTCTGTGTATTTGCGGCGACACTCCGGTGGGCATTTGTGTCCGATATGTAAAGCTGAGACAGCCAGCAGGCTGTGCATAAGGAACGGATAGGATAGTGCCACATCAGGGACGGTAATGCGAAACAGGTCTTGGATTGACTTGCTGTGCGCTAATGACGCGGCCGTGGTTGTGTGCCAATGGTGTAGGAGCTCGAGATCTAGCAGCGGAATCGTTGGAGCGGAGTGCAACGCTGGACTGGGGCTACTAGGTTGCGGCGCATACTGTTGCAGTGGGTTTATGGGTAACGGTTCCTGGCTAAGAAAGGCACAGACGATACGCTTTTTTTGACAGGAACCACAACTAGGGCGCGCTTCGTCACACTTGATTCGACGCTGTTTGCATTGAGTGCAACCGTGGTGGGATTTGGTGTGAGACCGTCGCGAGGGCATGGCTCCTCTTTGCTCCGATCAGTTCTAGACGCCTTCCTTGTTAGGGTGACAGGTAACTCGCTTAAAGAAAGGGTGAACGTCAAATCTGTCTGGGATCGAAAGACCAGCTTCCAACCAATGTGGCTTATGGGGGTCGGGAAGTGGAGACTGGGGCGTATCAAATCTATCGATACTTCGGAGATTCTTCGAAAGAAGTCATTTCTTGGCACTGGCTTCGTAAACTATGCCTTCTCGGGTATGGTTCTCGGCAGTGAGTATTTCTTCGCTTGCATTCCCTTGAGGCAATTGGTCCGCCACTGCATAGATGGGTCGTTGAAAAGTCTAAGCCCTGTTCAGCGATATTGGCAATGTTGATGCTTCCTGTCCACAACGGGAACAAATGGCTGTTGCCTACTATGAAGGATCCTTCATTCCTGGTTCCTCTTGATCCGAGAGAACAACATTGGCTATCCTGCCATGGCACAACTTAAGGTTATTCTTAGATGTGGCCGTTGTGAATCAATCCCCAGTAAACCAACTACATTATTCCTGACCCACTGAGGTCCACAATTCGGATACGCATACGCGATGAACCATAACCCCTTTAAGCATCCTGCGCGTTCTTTTTTCTAAATCGGGTATAGTTTTCGAAGTCCTGGTTATAGTACTCTGGGAATTTTCCTTTTTTTAACGGTCGAGAATATGTGGCAGGGACACTGGTCGACTGTTTAAATATAAACCCAGTCATCAAGCACAATGGGCTTCGGTCAGTTAGTCTACTAATCATAAACGCCAGTTCAGTTGAGGGAGGAATATGAGCAACATGACCACCCTACAACCCCGTGAGGGTTTCAAATTATTCTACTACGACCCATCCCTTGCAGCAGCTGTAATTTTCATAATCTGTTTTCTGGCCACCACAATACTACATACGTACCAGCTTTTTCGGACACGAACATGGTTCTTTATACCATTTTTACTGGGTGGTTACTGTATGCACTGATCTCATCTGTGTCTCTAATATCATGCGACAAACTCTGCTAACACTCAATTACAGTCGAATGGATAGGATATGTGGCACGTGCTGTGGCCTGTAACCAAACGCCCAACTGGACACTTGGGCCGTACATTGTACAAGCGGTCCTAACTCTGGTAGCACCAGCCTTGTTCGCTGCGAGTATCTACATGGAACTGGGCAGAATGATCGTCGTCCTTGGTGCAGAGAAGCACAGCATGATCCGCATCAAATGGATGACCAAGATCTTCGTGGCGGGAGACGTCCTATCATTCCTCATGCAATCCGCAGGTAAGACGCAGAACGACAAGATGTAATTTGTCCACTTAGCTGACTCACGACACCAGGCGCCGGAATGATGGGTGTGAAATCCAAAATTTCCGAGAATGGACCGCACATTATCGTCGGCGGCCTTGTCGTCCAAATCATCTTCTTCGGCTTCTTCATGATATCATCGGCGGTCTTCCATATGCGCATGAACCGTGATCCTGTGGCGGATGGTGGAGCTGGCTTCAACTGGCGACGACTTCTTTATGCCCTCTATGGTGCTAGCGCTCTTATCCTTATTCGTTCCATCTTCCGTCTTATCGAGTATGCACAGGGGAATGGTGGGTACTTGGTCGCGCATGAGTGGTTCATGTACATTTTTGATGCATTGTTGATGTTCGGGACGATGTTGATCTTCCATGTGGAGCATCCTAGTGAGCTTAATGCGTGGCTCAGAGGCAGTGGGGTTGTCTGTAGGGGGATAATCCGGTTTGAGAGGATTGGGGGGAGTGGCATGATGATGTCCTAGTTTTGTTATACTTACATTGCCTTGAAGCCATAGATAATTTGAATCATATTACCGGGACGAAAGCCATTCGCTTTGTTATGGGGAATACTCGGTAGGAGACTGGCGCAAAACACATCCTCCCGTCTGTAAAATGTGGTACCTCTTTCTTAATATATCGCAACTTGCATTTTGATATGTAGACAGGTGCCACCAATTCTGAACAACTCGTACAAGGTCCCTCAAGGTGTGGCGATAAACAAAGCACCGATTTCCCCTTCATTAGGTGAACTTTCCGCATTGTCCGGATGTTTCAGATCATGACTTTAACAACAATAGGGAAGCGGTAGCCAGCAACCCATGGATAAAGGTAAACATATTGAAAATCTACTACTCTATATGTTTCAACGTAATACTGTCACGCGTCAGTAACTGTAAACTCCGGAGTTGTCTGACAGATATAAAAACCACCAATTGTCCACCATCTTTACCAAACCTAATGCAACAAGAGATCTGACCCATCCAGCGACGGAAGCACAACCCGATCACATAACGAAGAATGGCTACTACCACAACAACTACTACTACCACTACATTAACGGTCAAGATGTGGGCCAACCGGGACCCATCGACCACGACTACCCTATCGTTCAAGCTCGCAGAGATTGATCAAAGCCTCCGTCGCGAATGCATCCAGCTAGGCAATGTGATCAAAGGCATAGACGACCTGGATAATCTTATCTTTAACCCACAAGCATGGACTTCACAAGAAGGGCTCGGCATAGAGCCCATGAGCCTGCAGCTGCATAACTACAGCAATACATGGGAGAAGGGGGCTTGGAACCACGACACCTTCATCGGCCTGGTTGAGTGGGGCGTTGCTCGCATCAAATGGTGCTACGACATCGAAACGCTGAAGATAACTAGCTTCGTACCAAGTCCTACCTTCCTTGCTCAACTCAACGAACAACCCTGCGTTGTCAACGCCATCAAGCGTAGCCTATCTCGCTGTGTCTATGTCATCACTGGGGTGGCGGAGGCATCTGGTACGAACGTTAGTGTGTGTCGCTTCAAGAGGTGTGGTATTATCATAAGGAGTCGCCCGTTTAGCCTCTTTGTAGGTCAGGGCATAACGCAGTCCATGTCTAGATCGCTGGGTGGACCTCGTCCAATTCCTGTTGGGTATAGCCTGCATCGTTTGACACTGGGAAAGGGTAAGCTTATGGCGGAACCAGTCACGGCTTCATCCTTTCCCAAGAAACTGCTTTCTTTTGATATCGACTTTCCCTTGAGTATTAGTGATCAGAGCTCATGAATTATTGATTCAAATTAGATGGAATAGAGGATGTTGCGAGCGTCATATAGAACAAGGAATGTCAAGGATATATCTATAAAATCTTGTGGGATTTATTTTTTCCGGATGGATGTAAATGCAACGTACCGCAGGCGTCCATAGCTATCCACCCAGCTAGTTATGACACCTCGGCCTACAGCTGATACACGGTCAAGAAGCTGAACTGACCCCGAACCAAGACATCGGTTTGATTAATACAATGTGGGTTGTGCATTAGCATTGGAACAAGCAATAGGACCCACGCGTGGGGCATGTAACCCACCTTTGATTGGCCAGTAGCCATAGTAAGCTCACACGGTGTGAGTCCTTATCAGCCTAGGAAGAGGCAATACATGGCAAGCCTGCTTACCTCTTTAGCCCCCACGCTAGCCCCATATAACACCACAACACCCCTCTGCTGCGGACCTTCATCGGCCTATGAGACCACCTTCTTCCAGCTTCATTTCATTGCTCTCATCGTCAACCTTCAGCCATGGAATCAACGAACAAGCCAATGGCAGTCTACCAAAAGGATGTTGAAAGCATCAACGCTGACGCCCAGAGCCTCCTAGAAAGATACAGTGGCCTTTCACCCGCAGAGGTCATCCCACATGTGCTGTCACTGGTACGTCCCCCCAGCCCACTACGCGTTTCTGTGTAGTAACCCTTCGATCAGCGAGACGAAGCCTTCAAAGTCTACCACTACCCCTGCATCGGTCAGATGCGCTTTCTAGCCTTCAACTTCCGCCGCATGCCATTCTACCACCAAGTTGTGGACCGTCTCCGAGCAGATCCATCCGCTACCTTCCTCGACGCCGGCTGCTGTTTCGGACAGGAAATCCGTTACCTAGTAGACCAGGGCATACCCGGAAAGCAGCTCTACGGATGTGACCTCGAGCAGATATTCATTGACCTCGGATACAAGCTCTTCCGAGACAAAGACCGTCTCGAAGCCACCTTTGTGACGGGTGATCTCACCGCAGACGATCCCGCGTTCGCAGGGAGCCCGTTATCACAGACCTTGTCGGGAAATATCGATATTATCTTTGCAAGCTCTTTGCTCCATTTATGGGACTACGACACGCAGGTTCGGGCTGCGATACGTCTGGTTCAGTTGTGTCGGGACAAACCAGGTGTCATGATCATTGGACGCCAGCTTGGGAGCCGGTTGGGTGGTCATTATCCCATACATGGTGTGGAAGACAATGCCTTGCATTATCGGCATAATGTTGAGTCGCTGAAAGGGTTTTGGCGTGATGTTGAAATCGCTACGCAGACGAGGTGGAAGCTTGAGGCGACCTTCTTTGTTGACGATGCGGTGGAGCAGACGAGAAAAGTGGTTCCGGATTATGATAGTAATGCGACGATGATATGCTGGTGTGTGACTAGGGAGTGATTTTTATTTTGAAATAGGCATGGAACGTTACGCGGTTGGAAAGCCATTAGACTCTAGACTCGGTCGGATCTGGTCTTTATTTCTTATTCAAGTTAGTCTCGCTGTGGACTTGACTGATAAGATAACGGAGTTTGACTTCCGATCATGGGACTTGCACGTGACGTATAATTATCTCTGCTTAGTATCTTAAACTCTCAAGAAAGCACAAGACTCCTAGATAATATAGAAGGTATACTACCTTGAAGTCCTGGAAGTGTTTTACGGTGCGAGCATAGGAACAGTGGAAGTATTATTTTTCGTGCTGAGACTTGCGGTTAAACTTCAGCTACGTATCGCATAAGTATAGTAGTTCAAATATATATATTCCCAGTTTTACAAAGTAGACCACCCACTTATTGGAGAGGAACAACATGGAAAGTACGAAAAGAATAATAGACCCATCTCTATTTTGATCAAGGAGACATATCCCGCATGGTCTCCGTACACAACCAATCCAGCTCCACCATCATATCCGGATCAATAGGAAACCCACTCCCAACCGGGTCAAACGCACGAACATCCTCCTCACCAACCAGTACGCCAGACTCACTTGACCCAGGATCGGACTCACTCGATATACGAGGTTTCTTCGAAGTCGGAAAGCAAGACTGCGACCGACTCTGTGATTGAGACACAGCCCGCTTCGCAGAAGTATACGAACGGACCCGCGATTCCCATCGTCGCTGGAGACTAATTAAAAAGTTCTGCGCTCTCTTGGCACTCTCCCATGACACCCCGAATTCTTCCAGTGCTCGGAAGCAAATGCTAAGATAAGCTGATATTTCTTGATCTCCTTCACGTTTCAGGCTTGCGATTGTGGCAAAGATTAGCATTAGTGCTGCCGAGCAGGTGATGGAGACGGCTTGAACGTTCATGCGACGGAAGGTGTATTGAGTTTCGTAGAGATGGAGGAGTTGGGCGATAGCGATTGCGGATTCGATGCACATTTTTCGAGCGTGGACGTGGCCTGGGCCTTGGGGCGGTTGGGGTTGGATGTAGCGTTTGGAGATCCACGGGCGGTGGGCGTGGATGATGGTTTGGTGGTATTGCATGCTGGTTTGCATGTTAGCACAAGCCAATCAGTGCTTGGGTTGGACTGGCTTACTGGAGAAGTAGAATATGGGGCAAAACAGGGGCGTCTGTGTTGTCGAGATCGATCTGCAGAACTTCAGGAAGGTTGGCTTTCCATTTTAGGAGTTGGTCGGTGGTGTTCTTGTTCAAGCCCTGTAGGATGCGTTTTGAGACACGGGAGCATCCATAACTGGGCCCGTTAGAATAACAAGGTCAATGACTGCATCATTTCCGTTGCAACTTACAGGACATGACCAAGGGGGGTCATAATCTCACAAAGCTGAATCCGATGCTGGCTAAGGAGGTCGACTGGGTCCGGTACGGGAGCCGCAAGGCAAGCAAGTGGTGGAGAGGGAAGGCCATAGGGCACCCATTTTCGGTCCTGCTCTCGCGTCTGATGGCGGCCAGGCTTGTCCACTGTGACATCCTCCATGTTAATACGAACTGGTCTGCCGAGGAAAAAGCCCCAGAGACTTGAGACAAAAAGGGTCAGTAAAGATAATCAATAATGGAGCGAGGGCGTGTCTTACTGGTCCACGGTGTAAGTCCCCCAAAATACACTGCGACGTAGCTCCGCCTCAGCTGCGTTGATTGATCCTTCAGTCACATAGTGGGCCGTGTCAATGTGCAATCCCAAGTCAAACGCCAATCGCATAGCCATGCCTGCAGCAAATTGTCAACTGTGAATCTCAGTAGCTAGTGATTGGATGCTTACCGCTGTAAAGCCATCCCCTAGAGTTCCTCTTGCATCCAACATCGTGTGCGCTTAATACGACCATGGCCTGAACAGTGGCTAAAGTTGGTGAGTCCAGCTCGATCTCCAGGAGCGCCTTCGCTCGATCGGCGAAGAAGTCGGAAACCGATCTTGGGTACGTGATGAAATCGGGATGGTAGCGCGGCTCAAATGCCGCTCCAAGGCAGCACCTTTGAGAGTTAGCCAGAAGTGTTCCTGTCACGTTGGTGGAATCCGACTACTAGGTTCTTACATGGCGTTTGTCAGTGCCTCAGAGTAGTAAGGCGTCTCCTCCATCTTCGTGCGCCACTGTTGCCTTGCTGGCTCATACATCTCCCTATCGACCACTTGAAACAACGGGTTATGCCAAGTGAAATAGAGGTTGATCAGATGCTCCTCAAATCCTGCGGGAATCTCTTTATTGACACCCAAGCGATCCAACACATCTGGTCCGTCTTGTCGAACGGTGCGATGAATAGTCAGATTATCCGGAGTAGGCATTCTTAGCAGATTAAAGTGGGACGTTGGGCCATAGTAGCGAACATGGCCGTCGGACCCTATCTGCAAGCTTCCCATCTTGTCAGATAATTGCGTCACTAGCTCCTCGACACCTTCACTATCACTTGGATTGTCGTCCTTGGTTGAAGTGTCATGCTGGCATCTTGGCTCATTGCTCAGTAACTGTTGGATGGACAGCGGCAGTCGCGTCGTATCTGGTCGCGGATGTGCTATACTTTCTCGGGCCCCATTCTCATTACTGGAACCTTTGGTCCGTGATGGAGAGTCGTTAACCCTGCATTGTGCCCCGGTTGGGGATTCTGTGTTAATCTCAACAAAGGTGTCGTCACTACAGTCTTGGAACAGTGAATCGTCTGACGCTGCTGGTAGAGTAGGGGCGACCTCGGGTTGAGTTGGACCCTGTGGGATGTCTTTGATAGCTTCTGGGAACGACATCAAGAATAGATTCGGATCTATAAGGTCAGGGTTCAAGTCCTGAATGAAGGGATGTTCGCCTTCACTATCAGGTGTTTGGTTTTGATTACCCTTACGGTCCGGGACTTTTTTATTATCGCTCTCGGATCGTTTCAACACCGACTGCACATCTTCCATTCCGCGCGTCTGCAGCAAATGCCGTAAAGCAGAGTCGTCCTCGTCAGGCATCTTCGGCGGTTGAAGCCCTTGGTCATTGATGAATTGGCATAGTTGCCCCACTCGGTTCACCAAAAGATCGACTGCAAGCCGTAGCGAAAGCCTAGACAAATCACATTGACGCATATAAGTGGTATGGCCAATGGGGAACGTTTTTGGGGGGCTATTGACTGGGAATTAATGGGACCAGTATCCTCTCTCTAAGCCGCGACTGGAAAGGGGATCCTATTTGAGGTACGTACTTTCGCTTATCCACTCCCAGCTGATAGTGGCATGATCGACCTTTAACCTTACAGTGCGAACATATTGGCTTAGTCCCATCGCACTGTTGTTGTGAGCCCCGGTACCAACGTAATTGTTTCGATTTGAATGTGGAATCAGGTTTCCGGCGTACGAACCTTTATTTTACTGTCGCGACAGGCCAAGCAGGCCGTGGTGACATTTTTACGCTTGTGTGATTGTTTTAAGGGCGTCATAGTAAGTGCTCCATGAGGCTTCAGTTCCTATGCTTAAAGTGTATGAAGGTATAGAATAAAGAAGCCAAAAGTTGAAGTCGTCTGTGCTCGGGATTCTGTATCCGGGGCTCGGCATTTACCCCTCGGCCCCGCTTCCGAACGGAATCAATTGTGATCATATCAGATCGCTATGCTCCACTTTCGCTTTACGAGCACACTATACTGAAACACCCGCATTACGGCTGATGGCGGAGGTCATTATCATTGAAGATGACAGAATACGACCGACCACGTAGGTTCGGGTGTTGAATTATTCATTTTTTCTACGAGTATTGACCGTAGTCTGTCATGGAGCTAAAACGGAGGATAGGCATGAGAAAAAAAGGGAAGCTAGAAGAAAATCACACACACGTCTGATAAGTATTAATAATCATTATCCTGAGGTCCAGATGAAAACTTGGGCTGAAATGCCCGGGCCATACATATATGCACAATGAGGTAGGGCTAAGTGTTTAGCGATTGATCTCACCAACACCAAAAACGCATTTGCTCCACTCCAACTAGTCCCTATTTGGTCCAATGTGCCGCTGAGATCCAAGAAATTGGTTGAGGGAATGAAAAGTTTGCCAAGTGCTTTAGGGCTGAATTTGTGGCGTAGCATTACTTCATCTCGTATTGCTAGCTTGGCTAATTCATGGAAGGTTCACATTGGTTCGTCCTTATGGCAAGGCTGAAAAATACCTTAGGCGTGCTGTTCGTCTAGCTCTCCATACCATCTATTGGGAGGATGATGCTTGGCTTTAAAGTTATGAGCTGGATCTGCAGCCAGGTAGCGTGCCCTAATAATGTCCGAATACCAACATGCGGCCCCCGGCTTCAACCTGACACATATAAAATACACCACCCCCATGTACATTGGGTGTAAGCCATTGAGGTGCCGATTGTCCTCTACTTGACGTTACTTACGACAACACAACATGATCCTTTCCCTATATTTCGGTTTAGCTACCATTACTGCGAGCTTAGCATCGCCTGTATCCCAACCTCTTCCCACGGCCATCATCGATTCCGGGGTGATTGTCGGAACAACAACATGCCTACCTTCCTCTACTGCCGTCGTCAGACAATACCTTGGAGTTCCATTCGGTGCGCCACCCGTCCGCTTCAGCCCTCCTGAACCGGTTGCACGCTGGTCGACGTTCTACAATGCAACACAATGGGGAACAGCCTGCATCCAACAGATTGGTCATAGCGGCAAGGAACTCTTTGGCATGCTAGACCTACCACCTCCGGCAAATGGAGAGGGAGAAGACTGCCTGAATCTCAATGTCTTCACCCCGGAAGCTGCGTCGGCGGGATCTAAGGCTGTTCTTGTTTGGTTCTATGGAGGGTCGTACATGAATGGTGCTACGTCTGTCAATCTATATGACGGCACTAGCTTCGCAGCCAATCAGGATGTCGTGGTAGTTACTGTGAATTATCGGACTAACTTCTTTGGATTCCCTGGAGGAGACGTTCCGGCCACGGAGCGAAACCTTGGGTAAGCACCATCATTTTGCATTGGAGCACGGGATATAAATCTAACCACATATTATAGCTTCCTGGACCAACGTCTCGCCCTAGATTGGGTGCAGCGCAACATCGCCGGGCTAGGCGGCGATCCATCTAAGGTAACCATCTTCGGCGAGAGCGCGGGAGGTGGTAGTGTCGATGCTCTGATCACGGCTCCCCCAGACCCAGTTCCATTTCGTGCAGCAATTATGCAGTCCGGCCAGAGTTCCATCAGTATGCCCTTAAATGGCGGAACCGAGAAATACGCGGAGTCGTGGAAGAAGTTGGCAGAGTTTGCAAAGTGCCCTTCGGATAATACTCTCGAGTGTCTCCGGAAGGCACCTGCTCTTGAGCTGAAGCAGTTCGCTGAGAACGCCAGTCTCTCTTTCGGCCCAGTTCCTGATGGCGGCGTTACTTTGTCTGCAACACCTCGTCTCGATCGGCTCCACTCATCAGAGGGAAATTCTTCCATCGCTCGCGTCCCCATTCTCATCGGGAACAATGCCGACGAACCCAAGCCTTATATCCGAGGTGTCAATGACACGAAGGCTTACCTAGAGACACTTGGTCTCGGCGAATACGTTGACATGATTTTGGAGGTGTACCCGTTGGGACAACCAGGGGCCCACAACGAGAACGACCGACTCTCTCTCATCGCTACCGATCTGCTCATGCATTGTCCCTCCAAGGTCCTCGCCGATGACAGCTCCAAAATCGGTATTCCTTCATATAGGTACTTTTTCAACGCCAGCTTCCCGAACAACGAGGCCTTCCCGGGAAGCGGGGCGTTTCATGCTGCCGAAATTGAGTTCGTGTTTGGTACTTATCCAAAGGAAAATGCCACTCAGTTTGAGCATGAGGTAAGCCAGGCCATCCAGAAGGCGTGGGCAGACTTTGCGAAGGATCCAAGCCAAGGTCCCGGATGGGGTAAGGGGCCTATGATTGGGGTATTTGGCGATGGAGTTAAGGCTGGGATGAGTGATGTGGGAAAGAAAGCTTTGGTTGCAGTTGATTCTACGATCATGGATAGGAGATGTGAGCTTTATAAGCCGTTATATGATCAGCTGGTACTTTCTAGCTCTTCATAGCAAAACTAGAAGCACTAGTATCGCATATATAGCCAGGGGAAGGGTATGGTGTAGATATATGCACTGTGATATACTTGATATCTCATGGTAACACATGTGCCAGACTGGCAAAGCCTCAGAACAATATATTAGAAGCGGTTTTAGAGCTTAATGGCAATTGGCTTGGTCCCGACGTGTGTCTGCGGCGTAGACTTTATTAAAAATATCTAGATCTGTCTAGTAAAGGCTCTGCCTTATCAATCCCAGGAGAAAGTAGTATCTGATGTGAACTATATGGCCACTGAATAGACGACTAGATGTCTACTCCAGAAGGTATTTTGAGTTTGGATTATATCATTCCCCTCTATCAAAGGAACTTGTGCTCTCGCGTAGCGGTCTCCTGATCGACTGTTGTCCCTCCTGACCTCACTCTTGGTTCCTATCCAACCCCCAACCCCCCACCAAACAACGCATTCCTTTCCCGTGTAGGTCCTCGGTCCCTGATTTTCAACCATAGCCGCTGTCTGTTCATTGGTGAGAATGAACAGAGCAGCTTTGTGGGAAGGTAGGAGCATAAAGGACAGTGGGTTGGCAGAGCAATAGGGAGGCCCGGTACGATTTAATCTGGGGATACTATCTATCGTTTAGTACTCCAAAAGCTGCCCGGTGTTACCGACATGCCTAAGCTGGGTAATGTATCTGTAGATCAAGTGAGAGATACGTTCTACGCGTTAAATGGGACGTAAAGCTCCATGATCCCTATAATCCAGATTTTAGTGTTTTAGGTCCATTGAAGAGCAAGATGACTTGCTTTGATTTGGATGAAACAAATTAACAGCAATGGAAAAAGAAAAAGGACAAAAACATACAACAGGAGGGATTCGCTGGTGGTCACCCACCCAACTACTAACCTCCCGGCGTGTGGCTTAAGTACGGCTGAGCGGACGGGAAGCCCTGTTCTCCACACCCTATGGTCGTATGTACCAGTTCTCTACTTGCAGAGGCTTACGGGAAGCCATGCTCGTCGGCAACTTGAAGATCAGCTTAACGGCACACAGACAACTGGGCCTATTGAAACGCATGAAATTGAATAGCCTCATGATAGATCTAGCCGCTAATGCCTTTATTTTGCAAATCCGAGCCATCTTTACCAGTAAACTGTCGCAGATCATGATTGCTGTTTTCTCGCCGGCCACCTGACCCGGCTGCTTCTTAGGAGTCTATTCTGCCAGCAGGTTAGGGCTACTGGCAGGAATTGGAAGAGCACAGTGACAGCTGGTATCTTCTGCAGGGTATTGTCACAAAGGCCGAAGGGGTATTCCTTTGGACTATATTAGTTCTACATATACCCTTTTGCTGGGTATTGGAACATATAAAGCCTTTAATACGTATAGGTAGCTTCTTTTCCTTCTCTTAAGATGAGTGTTCTTGCTAATCTATCTACTAGACTGTTTTCAATGACGAATTGTCCTACCATTTTTCAGTACTTCACAAGAAAAGACAACCGACAGAGAGATTTTAGTTATCTGAAATGCCTAAGAACAGTAGATAAGGACTATTAGCATACTAGTCCTTCAGACTGGCCTCTCACCACTCAATGAGCTGTCCATCGAAATTGAGAAACTGCCCAGAATAGTTCTCCCGAGTCGCATTATCCAGCTTGGCAACAACGGTTAGCCCACTGCTGACGACTGCGACATAGCATCGATAAAAGGGTAGACCGCTGGGAAAATGCTTACCAGCCCGATAATGCTCTTAATGTTCGTGTTGATGTCCGAAAAGGGCGGGTTCTCAAAGTTGAAAAATGCGGCAGTCTTGCGTCCCATGTCGGTCTCAAAGAACCTATGTAAGACAAACACACCCAATTAGTTATCAACAGGCTCATAGTAACGGCCTTCATCTGCCTCATTGGCGTAGGTACGTACCCAGGAGCAACGGCAAAGGCGATAATCTTAGGACTCTCAACGTGGATGGTCTTGGTGAAGTGGTTCAACGCCGCCTTGGACCCGTTGTACGGGAACCCCGGGAACATGGGGTACTTGTGCAGATCGTGGAGCGACGCGAGACCGGAGCTTATGGCTAACCACTTGGGCGTCTGAGCCCTGTCGAGGAGCGGCTTCAGCGCCAGGAAGAGCACGGCCGGGCCAACAGCATTGACCAGGTAGACCTCTGCGAGGCCCTTGGGGTCGATGGTCTCAATACGCCCTTGCTGGCCAGCGATGCCGGCGTTGGCGATGACGATATCGAGCTTGGTGATACCCTGTGCCTCGAGCTCCTTGACAGCGTCCACGGCGTCAGTCGTCGAAGTGTATTCAACCTTGACCAGTACGACCTTGCTGCCCTCGGCCGCAGGCAGCGCTCGCAGCTCCTCAGCGGCAGCGCTCTTGACGTCGCGGACCGTACCGATGACAGTGTGGTTTGGCCGGGCGAGATACTGTTCGACGAAAGCCTTTCCGAGTCCTGCCAAAATTATGTCAGGGTGAAAAGCCCTGTGTCTGAGGAATAATACTAGTAGTATAACACATACCTCGGCTGGCACCGGAGATGAGGACGTTGGTGGTGGAAGCCATGGCAGAAGCGATTTCGAGGATAAGAGATGGGGAATGTGTGTCGGTAGCAACTTGAAAGGATCTGGTGGCTTAGCGACTGATTCCTGAGTATCTAGTAGAGAGGCACGTTTGTTCGCATGAAGGTTGTTGTGATGGTTTGATATAGGAGAAGAAGATTCGCCAACAACACCTGCTAACCTTATATACTTGTAAGCCTTTGGGCGAAGGCTATATAATATTATTTATTTATTTAATTTATATACTTGTAGTGAGTTTGTCGGGGCGATTTGTAAAGCCCACTGACAAATCTATCAGCCAGCCTCGGATACACCCTACCTTTAGGATGCCGCCACACAACCAAATCGAAGGTTTCCGGGACATCATTACTAGTCGCCAATTAGCCGGCGAGTCGCTTATCAATTACATACTTTTTTGAACGAAAGGACTACCGCTGAGGGCGGCACGCCCATTGGTCTTCGTAAGTTAGACCACCCATCCTTCAGCCACCACAAGCTTGGCGTTAGCGAAGAGGATGTGATAAAACGCAGTCTCACACACTCAATCGCGCCGTATGTAGGGTCGTGGTAGGCTGTGCAGGACTAGCTCAAATATTCATCTATTGAGTTCGAGAGAGGCTGCTTACATGTAAGTATACGAGCGCTGCATCTTACCTATTCCGCCATCGCCCACCACACAACAACGGCCGGACCCACCTGTGATGAGTGACAACCATAATACAGCCTACAGCAATCCCGACAGAGAACAATCTGATTGCTTCCCTTTTATTACGTTGGATCATGATCATGACTCCTATGCAGCCTCCGTGCATGGAACCTTGTATGAATTCACTCTGATGCCTGCATATACGAGGAGATAGAGCGGGGGGGACTGATTGGGAGGTTATTGGAGTTCAGAGACTAATAGGTATTTAACCCTTATTCCCCGCGTGTTCAGATTCTTCTCTTGCCTGTGAAATCACATATCTACCTTATTTGGGATCACCTTTTTACCTTGCTTACAATCGCCTCCATATGTGAACAGGATGCCTGCGGAACGTCGCTGGGACCAACGGGAGTACCGTATCGTCGAGTCTGCCTCTCACAATAATAATGCCCGTACGGTTATTATTGAAACGACCACCCCCGGCACCTCCGTTCCTCCTCACTACCACAGCCGCTTTTCGGAGACGTTCGAGCTCATCAATGGCTCCGTATCCGTCCATACTGGACCAGCTGACACCTCTGAACTAGCCTTCAAGTCGACTCTCACGCCACTGGAGCCAGGAAAGCCTATGACCGTACCACTAGGCTGGTACCATCAGTTCATAGTAGGGAATGAGACCAGTACGTTCAAATGTACCCTAGAGCCAGGAGATATCGGGTTCGAGAATATGTTGAAGGTACTTGATGGGTTAAAGAGAGATGGGGAGTTGGACCAGCTTGAGGAGGATGATGTTTTTCTAGCGGTGTTAATGGACTTGACGGACGCGCACCCCCTCTGGAAGGTTGGTGAGATGTTGATTAATGTGAGGAAGGAGAGGTCGGAGGCAATTGAGCAGATGAAGGAAGCCTTACTGAAGAAGTATGATACTCCTGAGGCTTTGGCACGTTTGATGGCGGATTGATCTGGTGGTCATGATAGTATATCAGTAGGAGGCTCCAATATAGACCTCACTAGACATTGCGCTCATCGCGAGTCTAGTCAATCGTGAGACTATGCTTGATGTCTTAATAGCAGAGGATACAGGGGGATGGTGCGGCCTTTCCGCGTTGTATGCTCAGAGAATAAAGCTCTCTCCAATCGGATGCCTTGTTGTCATACGCCTCAAATTGTGTAGCAATACGATCAACTGCCTGCGAGGCTGGTATATCAGTTAATAGATTTCTTCTCTTATTTTTTTTTTAGTTTTTTGTTTAGAACAATTACCGTTCGAGGATAAGCAGCCAAAAAAAAAAAAGTAACACTCACGTGAGAGCCTGCGCTGTGCCGCTTGACATTGGAAAGGTTAAACGTGCTTGTAGGAATCCACTCACACACAATCATGCTATGGAATGTACAGTACTCCCGTTGGATATTTTAGCTTCGTTATGATTGGCGACGTGGCAAACATGGATTGGTTCAGCCATATCGGGTGCCAGCCCGACTCGGCTCTCAAGCAGCAGAGCGAGATATAGTTCAGGAGATTAGGACTTTAAGCCAGCAGAGGAATATACTATCCCACTAAAGGGTCGATGTTGCGCCCACAGGCTTGGCGCCATGCAATATTCTCATCGTAGCAACTCCGGAACTCCGCCGCGAGAATAGAACACATGTAATATGTAAAGTATGTTTGCCTGCCCTGAACAACATCTTCAGGTCTTTGCCTTACTTTCTACCTTTCCATTTGGTATCAAATCACAAGAACATGTTGTTGCATCTGCTCTTCGGGTTATCCGTCGCCGTTGGGCTGTCGGCGGCGGAAAGGGGCCTGCCTTTTGATTTCCCATTCTCTCAGACTCCAACAAGATTCAATATCCGCGTGGATTCGGAACTGGTGGATTTCGCCAAAAGCCGGGCTGCCTCTTATCGCCCCTCTTACGGTATCTCCGATGAATGGACCAAAGAAGGCCCCCCAGCGGCATCCATGGCTGAGCTATCAACATTCTGGGCCGAACACTATAACTGGTCGGAAGTAGAAGACCGTATGAACAAGCGTGATCACTTCTCGGTTGTGATTCCTGGTGCAGCAGGTTATACTGGCGATATCCCCATTCATTTTGTGCACCACCGTTCTATGAATGATAGTGCCATCCCTCTTCTACTTCTCCACGGCTGGTCATCGACTCATCTGGAATGGGACAAGATCATTGATCCTCTCGCTCAATTTTTCCACCTTGTCACCCCTGACCTCCCTGGTTATGGTTTCAGCCCGGCACCTACGGAGAGTGGAATGGATGCTCGAACCATGGGTGCCGCTTATGATGTGCTCATGAAAGAGCTTGGTTATGGAACTTATGGTGTGGTGGGCACGGATGTTGGATACTTCGTTTCCAGCTGGATGATGTCAGACGTGCCTGATAGCATCATCGGACACTTCTTAGACTTTATGCTCGTGCCGCCAACGCAAGACGACATCGATCGGTATTCTGGGAATCAGACGACACCAGAAGAGAATGCATACCTTGGATCCTTCACTGCGTTTGAATCAGACCACTCTGTGTATTCTGCCGTGCAGGCTCAGAAGCCATTGGCCTTGAGTCTCTCAATGGGTGACAGTCCCGTTGGGTTTGCCGGCTGGCTATGGGACCTGAAATACGCCGGCAGCGATGGATACCAGTATACAATGGAGGAACTCATTACGGAAGCATTCACGTTGTGGATACAGGCGCCTTACGGTGCGATGCGATCCTACCTGGAAACGCTGATTGTAAGCCTTGGACATACCACCAGCGGTTCAAAAAGTTGGAATAAGTAGTTGCTGATGTCTTTTGATCGATGATAGCCTACGAGCGGGGGAGTCGACTTTCCCTCATATAAGGTGCCAACGGGCTTGGTCCAATGGGGCAACCAACATGGGCCTTTCCCTGAACTTGCTTCATTCCCTTTAGCGGTAAGAGATACTCCGAGAGGACAGCCTCCTGTCATTGACCTTGAAATTAACATCTTGACTCACAGCCTCGATCATGGGCCGAGCGTCAGGCAACCAACCTTGTTTATTTCATGCGACATGCCTTCGGAGGGCACTTTCCGGCTCAAAGTAACTGGCACCTATATGCTGCGCATTTGCGAGAGTTCTTTGACTGTCTAAATGGAGTCGAAACGCTACCTGCCTGATTCGCGAGGAAAAATCAAGCAACCATCATGGTATGTCTATTGGTGACCTAGCGGCGTCCTTCTACGGTGGGATATTATCGAGAAATTGCAAAATCCGCCAAACACACCAGGGTCGCACAACACAGCACTTGAGGACCTCGATCTCATCTGCCTGACCTTCGAGGCTTATTTTTGTGGTAAATTAATTATCTTGTGGCCAGTCTTTGAGGTCATCGTCTTCATCGGCTGTGTACAGTGATTGCCCAAGGTTTACAAGCGTTCAAATTAGCTCTTCAAAGCAGATAAAAAAATAAACATGATGCTGCATCAGAGCCAGGAAGAGCGTTAAAAATTGTCTGGCACAACTCTCGTCAGACGTAAGAATATGCCCTAATTTTGAGCCCTACGGACCTTAAATCACACCAACCCAAAATCTAGAGAACCAAAGCTTTTCCGACTCTCTCACGTCCCTCCAATGCGCGACACTCTAAGCCCTCTTGCCCGATTCTCGAACATCCTGTAAGGTGCCAAATTGATGCATGGTAAATCTCCAGTTCCCTCTCTCCCAGACGGTATCGAACTTCATTCTTCTCCAAATAGAGATTTCTGACCTCGCAGGTTACTCTAGTTAGAGTAGCCATCACAGTCAGGTGAATTGGCTGACACGGGTCATTGTAACTTCGGATTGCGGCGGCTTCGCTCGACAATAAACTTCTTGGGCAGTGAGGCTGGCAAACAATTCTGACGTGTTAGATCAGCCGATTTCATGAATCACTGTCAAGTGAGAGGACATATCAAGGCGTTTAGCTAGTGCTGTCACTTCACTGTCTACCGTCTACCACCTAACTCCGGATAGGAACATCTCGCTGGGTTGGTTCAAAGGACTACAAGAGAACAATAATGATATTATTACTATCATATCCTACTTTATTAGATACATACTATTCTATCTAGTTCTTTACATCTCTCAATTAGACGTACAATTCGAAGGTAGACTAATGCACTAAGTATTTATATATCATGCCCACTCGACAAAATGCCATGGACATCATGGTCGCGCCGTGACCACCTTATCCGAGACATTTCATATACAGAGACTGCGAATTCATTCTATTAATACGTTGACGAGCTATTACAAGGGGCCGCATATCACGATAATATTAGGCGGAGGAATGGTATTAGCTGTCCGTGGAACACCTTCGGGCTTACTTTAAGAGTCGAGACACCGAAACCAGTATACTCCAGGAAGATATCATCAGTATTTCAACAAATAGAAGCTGGTAGAAATGCCCCGACATTCCAATAATATTAGATGACAGCTACTAGTGATTTTCTCTCACCTGCAAAATGTGAGCCAGCGCCCAGTCCTGGTCATTGGCGTACGGGTCTAGATAGTGACCTTTACGTCCGTCGACAGTAGTGGGATAGATGAAAGCACAATGGCCTCGTCCCTCCTCCGTGAAGAGAGCGAGATTTGCTCGTAGAATACCCTCAGCACGGGTCTTATACGTCTTATCTTCAGTAGCATTTGCATAATGATGCATTGCGATACCGGTCAGAGTACTCCAGTAGTGAGGAAACGTGTCACCCCACATCCGATCCTTCCCAAACCAATATCCATCCCAGTGGCGAATTGCAATATCCTGAAGATGATAATCCGGCTGTCGGCCTCCAAAGGCTTCGAGGCGATCAAAATGAGCATGAGCGGCCTCCAGCCAGGGCTTGGCGCCGGTGGATCGGTACAACTCCAGTAAGATAATCGCAGCAGGAGCAACTATCGATTGCTCATAGTTCACTTCGAACGAGGGATAGTTCTGTCCAATATTGGCGATTTGTTTGCCATGGGCCGTAAACAGTTCTAGCGCGCGCTGATATGCATCCCTATATCCGTATGCCTTCAGAAAGGTGAGACTTTCGAAGATAGGCAAACCAATGGAATAATGAGTCTCCCCTCCTTCCGTGTAAAAGCGTTCCATGGTAGACATTAAACGCTCCACCGGCGTAGCAGTATAGTTACCATGACTTGTTACAGCCTCATTTCCCAGCTTCGCCATAGCAAGATGAAGTTGCATCACCCATGACCAGTCATACAAACGGAGAGACGCTATTTTAGACCCAATCGGCCAGTCATAAACGTAGCCCGATGAATCTTGGAGCTTGTTGTTGACATAGTTATAATAAATCCGAAGAGACTTCTCGACGTCTACGTCAGAATGGTCTAGGAGCCATCGGGCTACTAATACGCCCATCCCGACGCGTTCTCGACCTGTATTCCTGTCCGATGCAGTCTCAAAACTTGCTATGCCTTCCATCTGGTTATCATAGACCGCATATGCGCCTGCCTTTGACCTGTCGGGGAAGGATGCGTTTAGCTGTTGTTTCGTGGTAATAAACTTAACGCGGTTGGCAATAATCTGATCAATGTCCTGCACGGTATTTAGGACGACAGTAGCATTGTTTTCACGGTCACCCTTCCTCAGGGTAAACGTTAATTGCCTCTCGCCGGCCTTGTCTGCTTGTACCGAGGTTGAATACAAGCCCGTTTCCCTATGAAGTGGGAGATCAACTCCATTGAAAGAGATACTGTCTCCAGGTCGCCCAAATACTGTCAAATTGACAGTGTCACCTTCAACCGCCGTCCAAGGTGATGCTTCGATATGGATAAAATGATCTGATCGTTTGAGACTCTGCTCAAAAAAGTCTTGCCAATCATCATGCCAGAACATGGTCCAACAGATCTGACTTGTCTCCTTACTCTGGAGACTCGGCACCTTAGGATGTATAAGAAAGAAGCCTCGAGTGTTAGATAATGTCACCGTATTCCGCGACTCCACACTATAACCTGACAATGCCCCTTCCGTGAGAACAAGGCCAAGATGAGGTCCTCGCAGACCCATTCGTGTCAGCTTGACCCATGACGAGCTCTCACCAGAGGCCCAGATGTGGGCGTGAGCCCGGTACTCCAGAACATCTTCTGTGGAGGTATAATGATCATTGAAAGGGAGGTAAATTCCCAGCGACTCAGACCCAACATCACTAAGATTCAGCGCATCGTCACCAGTGTTAAGAAACGAATAGCATTCCTGGAAGCTCTTGGAAGATGTGTCTATCCATCTGGTAACGCTAACATTTAGCTTGTCCATTGCGTAGGATGCAGTCATGTGGTCATCTCCGAGCGTGAGGTCAAGCTTGTTCCAAAATGCGCGGTTGAGATCACCTAGATCTGCATAGCCTAGTCCCCATCTGCTACCGAGAGGCTGCCAAGATGCGTTGTCTGGTCCACTGATCCAACTCATGGAGGCATTATCGCTTGGGTTCACGATGGAAAGCACAGCCCCGGTATCAGGATCAACCCCAATTCGGAAGTCTTGCGATTGTATATACTGTACGCTAGCAGCCGCAAGAGTGCCAGTGGCGTATACAAGAAATGCCACGGAAAGCATTTTTTTCTCTTGATTGTTGGGGTAGGTTGGGCAAAATTTAGCAAGTGTACATGGGACTGCGGTTCCACTTTATTAGATTAGCCCGGGGTAATAAAGTACTACCTCGGACGTCCTTAGATAGGCATACCGAGAGCCTGGGATTTTAGCTCAGAGATCCACCTGAATTCTCGTCGAATAACGAAAAGTGCAAATAACCGAACACTCGTTGAACGGTATATATTGAGGATGGCCATAATGTGGAGAGCTCGGTATGATATAGTCCGAGAAATGAGGGGTCAGACTAGATCAAGAGATGGGATCGACATGTAAGCTTGGCGGGATTTCTCGCGACCCAACAGCTATCGCTAAGGACAATGAAATGTGCCACCCGTGTCTACACTGGGACACCTATAGTTTATGACCTTGATGTCCGAGCAACAAGGCGATAGCCCTCTGGGCACTGGTATAAATACGCAAAGCATTTATCATGCTGCGAGACAGAGTTATTCACTGGTAGTACTTCCCATCTTGAAGCGCCTAGCCACACCGGTTCCAGCATTTAAGACCTAGGTGTGAGTACCATTCAGAGGGGCTCTATTTCTCTGTGGAGCGCTGTAACACTCGACCTGACTCTGGTATAATAGTCCGCGGTCGCCAGTCGACGTACTAAAACTTCACTTGAAACACTTTCCCAAGCTTCTCGAGCGGAACGGGGGTGGGATCACCTGGGTCCATAGCATTCTTCGTGTCAGGGTAGGTTAGCTCAGACCGCTGCCGATAGGACACGCTGTAATGGACTGGGTACTGTCCATCAGCCTTGAATATAGCTCTCAGACTCAGTAAAAGTGGATTGCACTACCGTTGTTCTGTCTGGTATTCATGGCATGGACCTTGACAGTATCTCCCCTGTTTGCTCCAATCGTGCATCCAGGAAAGGAGCTGCTGACCAGTAGACCTCTTCTGATTATATCCGAACTAGCAGTGATATTAATAATATGGAATCAATACTCTCATAAAACTTCAGTGTCAGAAATTGCCCCGTAGTAGTTGGGTTATAGTCCTACTGGGAGTAAATCAAGTGTGAATGCGGAGGCTAGTATGCGTATCAGGTGAGTGACGAGGGAGCATACTTCGGCTATAGAGCAAACTAGGGCTCCGGCCAGGAATATCCAGCCCATCAAGGCGACCATGCTTCCTAGAAGGAGCTGCTGCAGGACCCTTTTAAATCGACGAGGATGAGAATAACCGTGTAGCGGGATATGTATCTCTCGAAAGGTTCCGAAGAGAGAGGAACTATAAGATCCTTATTAACCTCAGCCTCCATCCACAGCATCAAGTGAGCACCCGTCGGGCTTTTGCATGGCGTTTTCCCTCTCCACGATGTATTAATGCATATCTATGAGATATGGGACTACTAAGCCAACCACTGCTAAACCGGGTTACGCAGGGATGGAACTACAATCTTGACAATTTCACTTTAGACGTGCGGCACTGGCAAGTACTGAATTCGTCCACTGAAAAATACTCTTTTGTCCTTGCACATATCATATGCTTGCCGTAATTCTAACCAACACTTGCACGTCCCTCAGCCTGGCTACGTGGCTACATGAACTGCTCGAGTGGGAACCTAAACCTAACTCTCAAATGGGAAGTTAAGTTAAGGTATAAAGTCTTTTTAACCTGACGGTTAAGTTAAGGGAATAGCATAGGTTTAACCGGCGGGTATCCGGGGACACTTGAAAAAATAATAAGGCACCTAACTAAGCCTATTTATAACAGCGGTCAAGTAGGGCTTCTAATTATACTGCCAATAGACAGTAACCCTAAAGAGTGCAGTAATCTGGTTAGCAACCGTCGGCTTAGAAGCACCTTTCAAACTCGTGAAGGGTAAGTGTGCTTGTTCTTGCTCGGAAGGCTTTTCTAGATGACTCTGAAACGAAGTGACTGTATGTTGCCAGCTCTTAGTATCGCCATCATATTTACGAGTAGTATTGGTGTGATTTATGCTATAAGGGGAGGTTGGTTGGATTCCTCTTAATTTGCTTGAGTTGCTGGAATCTATCAACATGACTGCGGGAAGAAGATATCGCTTAGGAAGAATAGCGCTAGGCCTAATTTAGGCAGCGTCAACAATTTAAGTTATATCTTTTAGGAAATGGAATACCAAAGATCGACTGAGAAAAAACGTATAAGGAAAGCGAGCAGACCACAATGTCAAGGTTTGCCATGGATCAACGTGCGAACAGAATCGATGTCTTATATTCGGGGCCACTGAACTTTTGAACACCTCGGCAAAAATGGCGTAAATGCAGTCTCGAACTCTAAAACCGCGTTGAAGAATTCCGGTCCCTAACTAGTGCTGCCCCGGCTCAAATGTGGATTCTGTTAGTGGGTCTACGAGCCGATACGCATCCGCAACAGCCGTACTGAATCTGCAGAAACCTTGGAGCTGCCAAACCGCGCTTACTAACCGAGGTTGAACCGGGGGCAGGGAACTTCCGCTATATTACTGCAGCTAGACATCTCGTAAGTGCTTTACATACTCACTGCATAGTCGCTATCGGGTTGGTTCATAAAAAGGTAAGTTGCTGCTGGGTTTTTTACATAGGTTAATGCGGCCGCGGTTGCACATTTAAATCATAACCAGAGTAGGTAGGCGAAACATTCCGCACAATCGCGTGTCATATATTTTCAAATCTACTTCAAATACCAAGGAATCTGCATTTCAATAGAAAATTCAAATAACCTGATCATTAGGACCTCGGGAATTGCATAGCCTCGAATACCGCAGCTAGAGGACTTTAGTAGAGTGCGGAAGTACGCACTGGGCCAATAGATGGAAATCCCGCACTATTCAGAACCAGGACCAAACCATGAATGGCATTTGCTCCGCTATGGAATTTGATTCGACCAACAAAATGAGTAGCAAGTAGTCTAGTTTATGCAGTATACTGTGTAGTCCACAGTGTGTACAGTACCAGATCCAAACCAAGCCTATAAGGGCAACATCTCATTTACCACATTTAGTTTGGTGTAAGTAAGGGCTCGATTTGAACTAAGATCCTAGTTCGGAGCTTGTATAAAACGGCCCCCACGGTCAAGAACCGACAGGAGAGCATAAAATGCATAACACAGATCACGGAGAGAGAATAGAGAAGTATGATCCATTATATTAGTATTTACAATCTTTCCCTGAAAAGCAATACTATATAGATATTCCTAGGATTACTGTTATAAAAGACACTGCAGCGGTCTTCTAGTGAAGCTCGAGAAGAACTGTGGGTCGGATATTTATGATGGACCGTGACGTAAAATAAAGTATTAAACGGCAGTACTAAATAACACACAGTTCACGCAAGCCAATGCCGCCTGTATATTCCAAAGTGCTCACCAAAATATGCCCCCTGAAGATGTTCCACCATCATGGAAACCCCTGTGCCGGAAGAGCCGGATCCCATGGGGAATGATCCACAGTGGGCCCCAAAGTGAGGCTGATTCCAACTCCTGCAGTATGTACCTTTTCTCGATTGGTCAGGTTCGAAACTAATCTGTATAGAACCTTCTTTTCCTAAACGACCTGTCCTGTCACATCTCCCCTTGTGTCTCCATTTTCCAGCAACGACAAGATCTTGTCACTTTGCAAAAGACACTCTTCTTATGTCTCCACTTGGATCCATAACTTTGGGGGCTATTTTCTAGCAAAGGTTACATTGCAAGCCAAATCCAGTATGGTGTTGCATCCCAAGAATTCAGCGTATATGCAGGTCGGCAGCAAGAAAGGGTTGGCAGCAAAAAAAGGTTGGGAGCAAGAAAAGGTCGGCAGCAACAAAAGGGGCCAAAAAAGGGTATAAAGTGTAGAGTTCTGCCCTGGGAATTCAAGTCATCCATTTCTCCAAGACCACTTCTTCTCTATCAAACTATCCATCATGCGTTTCACTACTGTCTTTGCCATGCTCGCGGCCGCTATGGGCGTTGTAGCAGAAGAGGCTATCAACATCAAGATCTGTAATGGTATCAACGAGGCCGGTGACTGTATCACCGCTAACGTTTACATTCAACACCAATGCTGTTCGTGACCTCCCTAAATGCAATCAACCACTGTGATTATAGCTAATTTATTGATCGCGTACAGACAACTTGAACGGTACTCCTGTCTCAAACAATGTCCGGTCTTTTACGATCCCAAGTGGTTACCGTTGCCGCTTCTGGTCGTATGTATTCCCTGCTTATGTTTTGGTAGGGAGATCCTGGCTGACTTGTGCTTTTTCTGTAGGTCCACTGCATGCAATGGCGGCGGTACTGGCGATGTCCAGAGCCCTGGCAGCAACCAGAACGGCCACCCCCAGGTCAACTCTGTCAAGTGTTACGCCAACTAGACCTAAGGTCGATTTGGGCTTTTTGAATGTCACCTGTCATACCCTTTTGTTTACATGGATGGTTGGGGTTGTCAGACCAGTAGCTACAGGACGTTTGTAAATAGTTCTGAGAGCTTGTCTCTTCCCAATCAACAACTCTTTTAATCTCGAAGGACCTACCATCCAACCATGTAAGCATCTTCTTTCTGATGTAGTTATGGGAGCCCCTTACCTCAGTCTTCAAACAACTTTTTTTTTTTTTTTTTTTTTTTTTTCCTTAGTATTTTGTGGTTGTTGTCAATCTTTTGATATTCTGTTTCAAGCACCTCCTTTGCGCAGCCTCAGACATGCGAAAGGGGAAAACGAGGATCTTGTGGACGCAGTTTGCGATTTACAGTTTTCAGTAATTAGACGGTTCCAGTACTACAGGCTTCTACTACTGCTTGGAGTTGGAAGGAATTTGCTTTCTCCATTTGTAGAAACATTTCGATAGGCAAGATTAAGTAGTGTCCCCTAGCAAAGGATCACAAAGCAAGGGCATAGGCAGAGAGAGAAGCGGATTTCTGAACATTCCATCCAGGAAGCGTCGCGATTCCTCTTCCAGGAAGCCAGAGCTCTGAACACAGCATAGGATACTGAAAAGGGTAATGAATGACCGCCATGATTCAAGCCCTTGCGAGGAAACGCGGTCTGTGGGTCTACATAGATGCATAAGCGTTTTATGAGAGCTTATGTACTGAAGAGCCTGATTCTGGTACGTGCCTCTTTCGGGGGTGGTAGCTGCGACTGCCTCAGGAATCCACCGATCAACGATGATGATAGTTCCACGTCTATATTTCCACAGCATATCACTAACCTTGTCTGCTCTAGCATCGCTTGGCATTCGCCTCGGAAGCTTCTTGTGCATACCCAGTGAACAGTGCCCATACGCTGATTGATTCCTCTGACCCTCTACTCCACTGATCTTCTCACAAAGGCTCTGTCAATAGGCTCACAGGCGCCAAGGCCAATGTGGTTGGGAAAAAGCAATATCCAGCCGCAGTTGGACATGACACGTCGAACTAACGACGTGGCAGCATGTTGAAACACCATTTGCGTTTTCATGGATGACAAGCAATAAGTAACGATTCCCATTACAACCATCCGCCACGTTTGATACTGCTTTTTCATACATTTCGAGTCTCGTCCGCTGGAAATGCGTCAGGATGTCTACCCTCTGTATTTAGCCTCTATCTATTGAGACATAATATCTTTCCTCCCTACTGTATATATTCTATATACAATCTAAGCTTTACCAGACAGTCCACAACAAAAGATACGCGACTAGTCCCTACTCTAAAACTAACGTTGCCGGTCCGGCCACCGCTTCGCATAGTAATTAAACAGTCACCTCTAAGCTAGGTCAGCAACCACAGTCTATGGTCACTCGACGTTTAGAATTCTAAACTGTAGACCAAAATCTGTTGTGCAAGAAGTTCGTTCTCGCTATTAGAACAACCCTAAGAGATTCTGGACACGGTTCTGAGGCCCAATACCGATATCTAGTTGTTATTCACCGTACAGGGTCATCTTTCACAGCGAAGAAATTATATCTCGTGCAGTAAGAGTAGTACTTGGAGTCTTCGCGACAAACTGATCTGTTGGCGTATATGAAAAGACGCGTGCTTTGATAGCAGGATACTACAAAACTCCCTACCTGAGCATAGTATTCAAGGGGACGTATTGTAACTCCCGCAAATCATCAGGACATCCCCGGCTTTACTCGGTTCAGCCACGATGAATATCCTGCATCCGGTGATGATTGTAATGCGGCAACCAAACCAGTCTGCAAGATCACCTGCAAGTCATGCACCGACGAGGGCTTCAGTCGAGTGTATTGACACAACGCCTTTTTGCAAGATGAGAGCACGAGATCTCCTGTCTTGATGTCCTGCCCGAATGCTGTTCCTCGTTATCATAGTAACCCTAACAGCTAACCTACTTTTTCTCGGAGAATTCAGTGGAATGATCCATGCCCAGCATTAGTACTGATGAAATAGCCGTACTCATCGGCTCCCTTTTTCAGGACGTAGTAGCTATCTGAAGGGATCCACCTAGTCAAGAAGTAGTTGCTTGGATAAACCATTTTCATACATGAATAAGAGTCTCCAGTATAAGTTTGGCTTAGAATCTATCTGGAATGTTTGTTATTATCGAGGTCAGACGAGGAACAATGCAACCAAGTCGAAGTAACTGATCAAAATATGGCCAACTTGAACAAAGAAGCTATGCAATTAAGGCAATCAGACAACCGATAGAGAATTGCAGTCGCTTAATAGCAATGTACAGTTTGGTGAGATTATAATGAGTTCATTTATCAGGCACAATCCACCCGTCGACAAGCTTGCCCAATTTTTCCAACCGCTTTGGGCCAAACTTAACCCCCTCAAGACGTGGAGAAGACTTATCGGGCATTGTCACACTAATACGGATTAATAAACAAGTTCACTAGGATCGACGACCGGGATACAATTACTGGTAGATCAAGCCGTTGGTACCGGCAGTAACCTGTGGGGTGTTGAGGCGAGTCACCCGACCTCCCAGTTTGGCGATCTCAGAGATATAACTACGATGATGAAGCATTAGAACCACTCACAATGTTATATTAACGCTGAGAACTACCTTTTCTCCCATTTATTGGTCACCTGGTTCAATTCATTCTTCTGGAACAGCAATCGCATAGCCTATAAGGATTAGTAGTGTCCATACACAGGTAGGTTGGGTTAACCAACGTAGGTCGTCGGCATGTTGGAAATGCTTGATGTCTTGCTGAACCTTGACTCTCAATGAACAAATTCTGGGGTATTCGAAGATTCAAATGGGAATTTTTCTAAAGCTCAACCAATTTTATCCCTAAGCGAATTGTGGGGCGGACACGTCAGTTGATCACCTTCTGTTGTGACGTGTCAGATAGAAAAGCAACGAGCAACGAAGTACTAGTCAAGGCTCAGAACTTACATTCACGGGTAAATTACCCGTGTCTCATCGGTATTGCTAGATGATCTTTACAAATCCAGGCTTTCCTACAATATCAAAATGTGGAGTTTCCCTATGTTGTTGCTTCATTGAGAAATATAGTGCGACATCGAGACAAATTGATATATATTCTGCACAAACTATACAATAATGACTCCTGAGATATGTTATCGAGGAAATCATGAAGCCGAGAACCACATCAGTGCCGCCATGATGGTCAGGGTACTATAAGCTATATATTAAATTGTAAACGAGGCGAAGCTCAATGCATGTTCTCAGCTATCCAACACATCGAAAGGACGTTGTGTTAAGCACTGAGGTCGCAAATCCTAAATTTACTGAACTCCGTCCCTTGTTTGCTTGATCAATAAGGTCTGTATGTAATACTTTTCCGCGTTTATTAGCACTACTTTAGTGGCATAGATCGGCTGGACAACTGGTTGTGTCGAAGAACAGGCCAATGGGTGCTTGTAGTTGGCTTAAAATCCACTTTCAGACCAGCGCACACGTAGTAATTTAGCTACAGTTTGGAGCAATGTCTCTCAACGGCATGGTTTTACATATGGACCTGGTTGATTCTGTTCCCGTATAGAATGCCTATGTCCCAGCAGCCGTCATTTCAGCAACCTTGTAGAACCTGTTGCAGTTTAAGTCCACGCGTTCGTGTGTGAGTATGCTACCGCTGGATGCTCATAATCATACAATCATTACGAAAGATTTACAGCAACCACATCAATTGAGCGCTCACTTTACACCAATGAGTGTTTCAAAAACGTCCGTTGTGAAGTTATTTTCCACGACCATCTCGGATGTTACCCATATAAGTCGCAGCTGGCATACTAATAACCCCATCTCGATGTGGATGTCTCCTTGGTTTTGAAGACTCTGCCTCCAACTCCGCACATCAGCAAGGATTAAAGACAAAGAAAGATGTCAGGCGTGTGTGCCGCACTACGGTACATCTATTTGTGGCCTCGGAGCTTGCACTCGAAGGCCTATTTGACCGCTAATATGCATGCGCAAAACTTTTATCATGCTACGGGATAAAGTCATCGCCCGGGTACATGTACCCGGATACGGTACAGCATGATCACGCAGTGTCAACCCTTTTCTTTGTTTTACTTCCTTATGTTGCCATTCACTCTTTTCCGATCTAGTACCAGTGAGCTGGGTCTTCCCCTGGTTGCAGATTTGAGTCGGCAATTCCTAGTTAGCTATGCAAAATTGCTACCCGACGAGGTAGGTACTTCACATAAACGGCGACCTCATTTCCACGAGAGCTTGATGCACTCAAAGCTTCTCTGGAGACTGAAGCATCTATAAGAGCGATACATGTACAATTTCTGAATGTCTTCTTTACAGGGCGCTGTTCCTTCACTTTTTAATAACATGTCTATTATTCCTAGTCTACAAAAAAAAGACGTAGCAATATATCTGCGATGCGAAGAGACCTCTCCTACATATATAATCTGTATATTTTTCCCAAGGGCTAAATCATGTACTACTTCAAAGAGGGCCAACAGGGCCACTTATTGGTGGACTCGATAATTTCGATATACAGACCATCAGTGAGGGCCCATAGCCGACTCGGGAGCGTGTACCCGAGTGTGGAAGAACGGGCTTCCCGATCACTAAGAATGCTGAACTTGCTGCCTCTTAGCCGAGAATAGAAAAGGGGAAAAGAATGAAACAGACCTATTGCTTAAAAGGCTTCTTGGATGCTCGCAGTCTCTCTGTCCAGAGTGAAATATACGTTGTCGAACCGGTCTTTTACTGCTCCCGAAGTAACAGAACGATCACTTAAAACATGTCACCCACCTGCCGCAGCCGTCCACTGTTGAATAGACGTCCAGCGCCCAAGATATCGATTAAATTTGACAACTCCAGACAACGATATACGACGGGTGAACAGATTGAAGGAGAAGTTAAGGTTACTGTGGATGCCGAAACCAAGTTTAGTGAGATCAATATCAGCCTGGAAGGTCCGCCTTCTTGTTATTCATTACAACTATTGCTGAATTAGACTGACGTTGAGCCCTTGTAGGTTCGTCGCGGGTGACATTGTTGCAGCCCATAACCACTCAGCTGGAGACCAGCACCTCTCATACATTTCTAACCCTCGATCAACCTATTGACGACGTAAACTACCCGGCTTCTCGTATTCTCAGACCAGGCAAAGTCTACAACTTTCCGTATACATTCATCGTTCCAAACCGATTTCCTCTGAAGCCATGCAGCCATGAGGCAACCCACACTAGCATCAGACAGGCACATACAGAAGCTCCGCCTAGTCTGCTTCTGAGGAACTTGTCGCAAAGCCTATGCGAAATCTCCTATCTCATCCGTGTTGTCGTGTGTCAGCAACATCCAAACAATGGAAAGCTGGAGACACTAGCTAGTTGTACGAAACCCTTGCATCTTGTCCCTGTCCATGGGGGAGGGCTTTCTTCCAGCAGGTCTGAGAAGCACATGTATAGGTCCAGTATCGTGCAAGAAGTCAAAAGCCAATGGAAAAGACAGGCGCTGGGTCGACTTGAAGCCGTGGTATCTATATTACAGCCCATCCAGGTTCCTTCACTATGTCTACCAACCGACACGGTGAATACCGATGTTGCCTTGCAGCTTCGATTTGATCCAGTCAGAGACACACTGCCCCCCAGACTTGCCAAAATTCACCCTACTCTCAAACAGTCGACTCTGTTTAGCACAAAGCCGCAGGACGATTATCCATCTATCGATAATATAATCGCCGACCAAATGTCTCGAGGGGCCCACGTCCAAGTCAGCTCCCTTCCCTCACACACCATCTCATCCATCAGGTGGACCAAGCATATGTTACCGCAATATTCGGGTTCTTCCGGCTTTGACCAGTCTTCTCAGCCCAGCTCTACGACACAAACTGGACTCTCTCTCACCCCCAGCTCTGGCTGTTATTACACAGCATCGGTTATGGTCCCAGTCAGCCTACCGAGCAACAGCGACCTTGCGCCCACATTCCATTCCTGCCTTGTTTCGCGTGCCTACGCTCTCGAGCTCCGTCTTTCGTACTGTATGCCGAATGCGTCCGTCTTTCAACGAATGTCCACGCTAGAGGTACCTGTTAAGATTATTGGTGTGAGTACGCTGGACACGAGCGGTGACAACCTCCCGAGCTACAGTTCGAGTACGCCAGAGAAGCCGTCACACTTTGTTTCTCTACCCACCCCATACTATATCGAACGGAAGTCATGGAATACAGAATATTCGGAGAATACTTTACGAGGTATAAAGTGCTTGCAGGCTCCTGAGTGGCACGAGGCATGCACTCTACCGACATATGATGATGTTGTTACACGATCAGCGAAATTGCCATAGCGGCTCCTCGTCAATGCATGACTGTTTCTGAATGGCGGCTCACATGAAAAGCTGGAAGAGATCTGAACCTTACTTGAGAACCAACGACAGGGGCTTAAAAGCAATTGAGACAAAGGGCTCTGTACATATACTCTGATGTTGGATACCTCATCGATGGATATGATTTTCAATCGTAGACACAAGTTACACCTCAGAAATAGGGCGGATTTTGGGTAGTATAAACCTCTGATACACGGAATCAATACATGCGTATCGCGCATTCTTCCGTGCTCTAGAATGCTGTTGCCTTTCGCAGGTGTTGTATACATTGTACCATGTATGTTCAACGGACCCCCAGCTTCTGATTCACTTAGTCACCTTCTATTGTAATAGCCTTACATGTGAGAAACCCACTTCGCTACACAGCATGAGACGAGCTAAGACACGCCATCAAAAGTAATTTTGAGTGCTTACGGAATCATCGCCCTGTTGTATGTGATTTTAGGGTACGGCTATACTGAATCCGCCCCCGGATGTCCATGAGATCCGGCCCGGAAGTAGGGCACGTGGCAGGGTTTCCGGGTTCCCACACTCCCGAGTCCCGGGCCGTGAGTCCAAGAGACGCTAGGCCATATGTGAATGGCTAGTATATGTGGAAGATTCTACTTAGAAGGTCTTGGGTATCTCAAACCGTCGTTTCGCAATCCGCTTGGCATAAAGCTCGAGGATCCAGATTTTAATCTTAAAGTCCCGGGGCAGGGTCTGAAGCAGCATGCACTGCACTCTTGCACATCTCGCTCTTATGCCTCCTGCCTCGCATTACTCTCCACAACCCAGATCAGAAGACCTTAGCTGTTCACCAAGCAAAGATGAATAACACCGCTCTCTATGCCGACGAAAATGGGGAGCTCTGCGGTCGCCGAGATTTGCCAATCCCCCAACCTATCGAAGGCGAAATCCTAATTCAAGTCCTCTTCACTGGTGTGAACCGTTCTGATATCACCTCGGTAAAGCTCCTAGGCTCTCGCAATCGAGTCCTTGGTAACGACTTCTGCGGACGCGTTCTCGATGTTTCTGGTCTGGGAGACACTGCATTTGAACCTGGGGATATAGTGGCTGGGTACACGATCGCAAATCATGATCGGCCTCTCCGATACGGATCTCACCAGTCGTACATCTCTATCCCACCGAAGAACATTTTTAAGGTGCCAGAAAATGTACCACCTGCTGATGCTGCGGGTCTCATGACTGTTGTTCAGACTGCCAATGATGCCCTTTTGAATCTACACCTGCCTCTCCCATCAATGACCCAAGGGCCAACGGATGGAGTCTTTGTGATTGCAGGTGGCGCCACAACAGTCGGTATCTCGACTATTCAGCTTGCACGTAGCATTGGCATCAAATCTATCATAGTCACGGCTTCGCCGGGTCGCCACGAGCTGCTTGAGAGCCTAGGTGCAACACGCTGTTTTGACTACAGGAAAGATAGCGTTGTGCAGGACATCAAGGCGGCTGTAGAGGAAGTTGGTCTTGGACCGGTATTTGGTCTCGACGCAGCCGCGACACCTGACGCTGCAAAAATACTCTTGGACGCCTTAGCAGACCGGGATGATACTCATTTAGCATCGCTCTCCCCTTGGGCTGGAGACCGTTTCGAATTTGTCCTCGGTGGCCGTGATTACGATGTCATTTTCCATCCTCCTGGTGCACCAGAGCCATTTGTCAGTCTTGCTAGGCCAGCTGATGCGGCGAAAATGTGGGACAGTCTCATGTGGGTACTTCAGCACTATGGAAAAGAGTTTAAGTTGCCGGTTATTGAGGTATTTGAGGGACCTGCAGAGGAGGCTCTGGAAGAATTAGAGAAAGTGGCGGATCAGGGGAAATTTGGAAAGCTTGTGTTGAAACATCCTTTGATCTAATACTTAGAAAGTGCGAATCAGTGTAGTAGTTAAGCTATTGTTGCAGGTTCAAATTGAGTAGCTGCCCCAGCTAAAAAGACATTTTATGGATCAATGGCACGGTTACTGAACCAAATTCTGCACAGAGTCTTCCTAACCAGCACGAGATTCTTTACATGTACCAGTCACCAGTTTAAAGCGATGACTCTATATGGTGTTCAACTATACTTACTAAAAGAGCATATGAAGCATGAAGGACAAAGCAATACAACAAGAAATGACTTACCAGTTTCCCGCAATCTCATTGATCCCACTGGCAGTCTGTTTCCAAGGCACTGAAAAGCACTAAAAGGTGGCTTGAAGTTTTGGCCAGTATCTATTTCTTTCTTTTTCGGCAATTTTTCCAGTATTGGTACGCGCACTCCTCGCGCTCAAATCCGTAAATATTGACTTTAAGGCCAGGAGGTATTGATTGGCACATTGTCCCTGGGATCGGATACTTTTGAGTGAGTTCCTTGTCATCCCCACCACAAAAGTCCGATGGTTTCAGGCCTCGCTCAGCTAGGATGAATGATCAATCGTCTTGCGATGAGGATGAAACATGTGCCAATGTATTAGCGCCGTAAGCAAAAGTCAGTTATCTTGCATTGCTTCACAAGACCTATGGTTCGCTAAGATGATATAGTAAGATTAAGAGTCGATTACTTAGAGTACGAAGAAGTGCCACCTACTTGTAGCGGCAGATATCCTTCAGCATGCAAGCCACACGAGGGGATGGAGCGAATAGACATCTTTAACTCATTGTTAAGCCATCACAACACCAGAAAACGTATGTCTTCCCAGAGCATCAACTTATCAATCAGTTTCAGCCTCTTCGTATCCAACGCTACCCCCTCTCTATCGCGTAAGCCTTTTAGCCTCATCCAGGCTTAGCTACAGAAATGCCGGCATTTACGCTCTCCAATCCCGAGCAAACACACGCTCTCGGCAACGCTAGTACACACAGCCTCGCCTGGGCGGCGGCTATTGATAACCCTAGAGAAGACAATACTGGACCGTCGAAATTGCAGGATTTCCTATCCCAGTATGTTACTTTTGTGGCTGCAGAAATTGAGGCCCAGCACTATCGATTTGCCAATCACTAAGCCTTGTGTCCATACCTCCTTTATCATGACTTTGTCTATCAATATTCCAATAGGATAAACATGATTATAGAAAGGCTCTCTAAAGTAGAACATATAAATAACCCGTATGATCTCTCTGTGTCAATGTATCCAAAGTAACTTCGTCAGTATCCATCTGAAATCCCCAGATAACAAGACTCGTTTAACGGAACTTCCTTGCATCCTTTCGCTTCGTTTATTATGAGTCCAAACAAGTCCTACAAAACCGGCGAAGCTTTCAACACTGCCCTAGGTGCTGGTCTGCGCAGTACATGGGCTGGGGCAGATGCCATCCACGGTGCTGTTAATGCAGGAGTTAAAATTCAAGGTGCCGTTGCCGAGCACAAGGTATGTATCTCTATCTATCTACAGAAATTATAAATCAGTTTGGAGGGTGATTATGGTGTCCGCTGACTTTGACATAGTGGACCAAAGCGAGGGTCAACGAACAGCTGCAGAGAGCTCAGCACCCGGATGGCAAACCTAGGGTTGATCACTCGGCGCAGTATCAGGCTGCGAACCCTGTATGTATTTGTCCTACGACATATACTGTAAGCTGGCTAATTTGATTTCGATAGACACTGAGCAATCTTGGAAACGATAAGAACCTCTATAACCGTGTTAATGGAGTAAGTAGTCTATTTCTTTTTCGTGTCCCAGTGCAAGGTGATAGGAACTCACAATTTTACTTCAGCAGCGTTAGAAACATGATTGAGCACCGCAGGACTGTAAGTATGTTTGTTTTTGGATAGCCACGTGATTGGATTACATGGAGGATTCTGTTGACCTGTCTGATACTTTGGTACTTGGGACATAACTAGGGTGACTATCAGACTGTATGTATGGAATCACACTATTTGTCACTCAGATCATCCCCTTGAACGAGCGGGGCCACTCCGCCGTAATGCATTTCCCTTCATTTTTTGACTTATTCGGTCAGCGATTCTATTTACTTGGATTATGTAGCTCATTTAAAGCTGTTTGAACTGCTCGAACTACTTAAATTGCTCGCTTGGTCGGTCTGCCTAGGGTCGAAGCGGCCGACCATCCGGCGCCGAGTTACTAGGCATTAATCAGATAGTTCATGATACCCAGAAACATGAGTATCATTCCAAAGCTGAATGGTACACCGGCAGTGATACCAGCCACGTTCATGTTGGAAGACAATAGGAAATGCTACAAACGTCATATATAATGCCATAGATAATGACCGAATATAAGGTGTCCGACCTTAACTCGTATATATTTGCTTGTCAATCCAATTCAACCATTGGAACTAGGATTGTGGACAGTGTATATAACCTTCAAAGTAGACCTAATGTGACTATGTGGCGACTTCCACGGCCATTCAACGTGACTTGGTGGTTTCCCTGCCAACCCATTGCGATGCAAGGCGATCAACCCCCGCTAGGATACCCTCGCACCCCGTTAAATGAAGCATTTGCCTATGGTTTGGAAATAGCGTCGTAAATTCGTGGGGTAGACTTTTCCTTCCTGCGAAAAAAAAAGTAATACAGAATTTCTTCCCCAGATTATGTCGAGGGTCCGGGCGGCACTTCCCGTATAGTTGCGGGATGATGCTCAAGGGACGTATACTGAACCGATGAATCAGATTCCCGCCTTTGGTTAGCCGTTCGTTGTCCAGGGTGATGTCTTACCCCCTCTTTTTTACAAAACCTTGAGAGTCCCAACTCCCCCTGCATCAGATTATTTCCCTCCGCCCCTTTCTGCAACCCAGAGGGCATTGGTGGTTAGTACACATTTGATGACATACATACTGTAACGATATTTGTTGCTAACCTGGCCTAGTGGCTTTATCCGATTCTTTGACAAATCCGCATTCGTGAAGTCGTCTGGTAATCGGGGCCACCGGTCACTGTTCCTTCTATCGCCATGGAGAAATACCAGAAGATCGAAAAGATCGGAGAAGGTATGCACTATGCGACTCGAACTCTATCAACGCAAGCCTGTGGGACCCGTCTGACTTTATGTCGATAATTAGGGACTTATGGTGTCGTCTACAAAGCTCGTGAGCTTGCTCATCCCAACCGGATTGTCGCCTTAAAGAAGGTCCGATTAGAGACAGACGATGAAGGGGTCCCTAGTACAACTATTCGTGAAATATCCTTGCTCAAAGAGATGAACCACCCTAATATCGTTAGATTGTTCAACATCCACACAGAGGGTTATAAACTCTACCTTGTCTTTGAACATCTAGACTCCGATCTCAAGAAATACATGGACGCTCTTCCCGTGAACGATGGCGGACGCGGTAGATCTCTCCCGAATGGTTTAAGCATGGATATGGGGCTAGGGGAAGCCATGATCAAAAAGTTCATGTCTCAACTCATCGAAGGCATTTACTTCTGCCACAGTCGTCGGGTTCTTCATCGTGACCTTAAGCCTCAAAATCTTCTGATCAATCGTGACGGCAGTCTAAAGTTAGCCGATTTTGGATTGGCAAGAGCTTTTGGCGTTCCTTTGAGAACCTATACGCACGAGGTACCGTCGCCCTGTCCTGAAACCCATCATCAAATAGTAACTCACCGTCATACAGGTCGTCACACTGTGGTATCGTTCTCCGGAGATTCTCCTCGGCGGTCCCCAATATTCAACGTCAGTAGATATGTGGTCATGTGGCGCTATCTTTGCGGAGATGTGCACACGCAAGCCCTTGTTCCCCGGGGATTCGGAAATTGATCAGATTTTCAAGATTTTCCGGTATGGTATCCTGACCCCGTGGCATTCATGTCACGAGCTAATCTCATCACTCTTTTATAGTCTCCTTGGTACCCCGGATGAAGATTCTTGGCCAGGAGTTACTTCCTTCCCGGATTATAAGCCATCATTCCCTAAGTGGAAGCGTGACAATGATGAACATCTAATTCCTGGATTGGAAAGGCATGGATTACGTCTTTTAGATGCTCTTCTTGAATTTGATCCTGCACGAAGGATGTCTGCCAAGCAGGCCCGCTCCCACCCTTACTTTCGGCATAGGAGCTCATAAAGAGTGATTTGTGGGGAATTGGTATCCGGTCAATGATGTTGTGTAAGCGATGCTGACTAGGGGCCGCTAGAATCAAGGCATGGGCATATCCATTCGGAACATTCCTCTACTCAAGTCATTGCATTTCTCTCTTGCATATGCGGGTCTGTAATCAACAGGACACGAGAACAAATGATGATTGAGTACAATTATGTACAAATTAATATTTCAACTATTTCAACTATGCACTACAGCTCGCGGAAATCTCCTCCTTGTTTGTGTCTGTGTCGGATAACTGACGGTGATAGTGGTTAGCTCTTGATAGCCGTCACAGTTGTAAGGGGGCGACAGGTTCTACTCCTAATTAAAGTCAGAAGAAATATAGAAATGTCATCGGGAAAAAAGATGGCATCGCCTGGACAAAAGGCATGTTACATTCGCTGATGGAAGCTTCTTATAGGATCAGCTCCGCTTCTGCAGGCCACTAATCCGAGTCATGTCTCACTTCATAGCCACTGCCCCTTTCTAATGATCACTTCCCAATTATTGGCGCATGGCTATATCTTCCACCACTTAGACTCTGCTGTCGCTGCTTCCATTTTACGGGAGAGTTAGCCATGTCTGACCGTATCTCTCGGGCACAGCGAACGCAATTGAAGCTTTCTCGCCTTGATTGTGTCGAGGATGACTAGAGCACTTTCTATACTTGTTGATGTGCAGTATAGATAACCTATCAAATCTCGACTCCTGAAGAACCAGAATTGAAACCTCAGATACGGCACCCCAACCAGCAGCTCCTTATTCAATATTATCGCTCTGAATAGCTGCGCAATAGACCATGTGTCTCTCGAAAGAAGTCCGAGAATACCCAGCTTATAACCAACATCCCAACAAATAATAATAAAGCCTTGATATCAATCAAGATGGAAGATAAGAATCCGTATGTTATCGCAAATCATCAGTGCAGTAATCACCAGATCATTTCCCTGTGAGTTACCGTGATACCCGAAATTGACTAGGATAGACCCTTTCACTGGCCCTATACGGAAGGCTATTCCCGAGATGAAACGGGACAAATGTCGGGTTTGCTCCGTCGGATCGATAGGTCATTTGGCCGGGAGTATCCCGCGGGAAAGCTGAATAAGGGTCTAACATTTTCCCTCAGGCATCAATATAGACTAAACTCTAAATTAAAGTGTTTCAGGAGGGCAAACCCTACCTTGTTCTTTTCAGGTAAGTCGGGTTTCAGGTAAGGTACCATTCTCGAACACCGCCTCTCAACAACTTCCATTGAGAGACATTCGAGGCTTAAAAAAATAATATCCCGGCACTCATCCCGCGTTCGGGGGAGATAAGCCAGTTCCTTGTCTAAGATTCGAAAAAACAATCTTAATCCCGCTTAGTTAAGCATTGCTTTTGGAATTTTTCGTTCAAGCCACACGTGGAGCCCTTACCCGTGGCGTGGTGGGGACCATGGTTCTTGAATCAGGGGAGTCTTGGCTGTTATCGTGAGGGTTGCAGTGATGAGCATGCAGAACGGCTGAAGTGGAGTTGATACGGGATACGAAGGTAAGACTACATCACAAGGCTCTAGGTATCTGTTTTAATTCCTCGTATGAGCACCCTGTTAGTGACAGATCTCCCCGTGAGCCGTTCGAGGGTTCCGTCTGTGTTCTTGGTATCAGTCAGGAAACAGTTATGGAGCCGGTGGGTCTGACATGGTTGTTGGTGCCTTCTTGCGGCATCGATTGGCAGACGATCGGCACTACAATGGTGAAACATGGGACGACAACCTACAGACAGATCAATGGAACATAATGAAACGGCTGGAGCTGGGTCCGTCCGGAACAGCCTGGCGGGCCGTTCAGGATTGATATAAAAGATCGACTTGCGGTCGCCGAGTCAATAGTCTTCTCGAAAACCACCATCCTTCTTTCTATTTCCCATACACTCGTTATAAGCCCTGGTGGCTGCCAATCATTACTTCTTAGTCGATCTTTAGCATCTACTTCTGTCTTTTTCAGCTTTAGCAATTTTTCTTGCATTCCGGCGATCAAAATGCGTTTCTTCCAGACCCTCGTCGCTCTCCCCCTTATCGCAGGCGCCGTCGCCAGCCCTCTCGACGCACGCGCTACCCTCGAAAACTGCACTCCTGAGGGAAAGCAAACGATCGACAACGCACTTTCCCAAGCAGCAAAGATGGCCCAAGCCGGCGCGAACCTCATCCGCAGCAATTCTGACTACTCGGCCAACCTGTTCCAGAGCTTCTTCAAGACCAACGACGCCCAGTCCCGCAACCGCGTCGCCGGTGTCTTGGACAAGATCGCCACGGAGGCCACGAATGGAAACCAGGGAGTCGTGACCTACTACTGCACTCCGGAGGGCATCGACTGCGTTGACACCCACGCTTTCACTATGACTGCCTACGGCGAGACGGACGGAACCTACGGACGTATCCGGACCTGCCCTGCCTACTTTACCAAGTTCCCTGCGTGGTCGGACTCCTGCAGTGTTCTGGATCAGGCCACCTCTAGCTTGCACGAGATGGCCCATACCAAGGGCATCTTCGGTCCTGAGACGTATGGCTATGATGCTGTGCATGGTTTGAGCTCTTCTGCTGCTCTTGAGAATGCTGAGAGCTATGCTTTCTTCTCCAAGTGTAAGGTTTTCCAAGGTTTCCACGAATAAAATTGTTACTAATGCTATCGCAGCTGCTTTCCTCAACTGCGACGTTACCAACTAAGCAGTTTTCCTTCGAAAACAAAAGTGCATCGTGGCGTGAGTATTACCGGGGTTAAGATGGAGTCAGCAGTGGAGTCGGGGTTGTATTTGATTATCTTTGCAATTAGCTCTCATTCATTTCGTCACAAAGGCGATACCGGGTTAACTGGCATCTGACCATTGTTAGTATAGTAGTATACATTCACGAGACCCCTGTGTCTCAGTACAAAGAAATTCTAGAACCTTCTGTATAAAACCATACGTTGCGAAAGTTAAACCTCTGATGTTGTGTTTCGGCTCATTTGCTCTGTGGATACCATGCATATACTCTGTACTTTGTATATTGTAACATCTGCACTAGCAGTGTTGTAACTGCCGGAAGGAGCTGAACACTTCCGAGACCTCTCGGCATTGTATTCAAGGATCTTGGATCCCTTTGTTTCGTCGTGTGTTGGAGATTTGGCTTTGGGGGGTGGAGTGGCAGGGTGAGGTAGTATATATTGCTAATATCTGTCCCCACTGTCGGGGATCTTGGAACCTTATACGCAGCCATTGTGTACAATCAGCTGGTAGAACACAAAGACAGAGATCACATGGAAAGAATGAAATCTGGTGATGAGAAGGTACGTGGTTGCGTTTGTACTCGATCTTTGTTTAGTTGTGGCGATATATGGATATCGGAGGTCTTGAGCTCAATGAAGTGAAATATATAGTGGAGGGCTCTCCGCACTACTTTGTTGAAAGAAAATCGATACTTGCTCGATTTAGTAGTCAAAGCGCCGAACTGAGCCTTTCCATGGCAATAGTCAAATGAAATAACTACTGTACTAGATCTCATCATTAACCCATTGTATGTTTAGCTCACGGGGATGTTGTTCCTCGGTTACTACCCGCTTTGTAGAGTCATTGAGCAGAATTCCGAAATGAGTTATAGTGGGCAAAAAACATTATTCTTATGTTGCCAGAAAAAAATACTACGTTTTTCTCCTTCAACCATTGTCTTGCGAGTCAACTAGCAGCATATCAGACTGTGACAGTAGTCCGTTGCCCTCACCGGCCTATCGGACGAGGTGTTTTTGTGTTGCTACCCTTCTGGGTTTAGTGAGTTGGACCAGATTTTGGTAAATGTTGCACGTGACTCGGGTCACATGAGGAGCTCTTCAAAGAGTGCGCTATTCCTGAACAGGTACTCTTGACGCTAGGCAATTTCAGGCACAACTCAAGGCGCCCGCAAGTGCCCGCTCAGTGGCCTACTCGAAAATACCAACTCTTTGGGTGTGGTTCGCTATAAGGGCTTTCGCCTTTACATAGTGACATGAATAACCACGGAGTATATAGGTCCTTGGCTAATCGTGCGAAATCCAAGTATCGATTCAACTGCATGATTGTGATAGCTTGGTAGAGTAGCATAGCGACAAGAGCAATCTCCGAGATGGCTAATATGAAGAATTTTACAAGATACTCGGACATAAGTCTGCAGAGGTGACTTCTCAAAGTTCTTTCGTGGAGGCTGTTCAACGCGATGCCATTCTCTTGACCCCACATTGATTGAATACGTCCCCCACAGCTTCACTGGAACATGTTGGCTTGTGCCAAGTGAGAGCAATCGTACCTCATCTCATCATATATGGATATATGTCGTATACCTGCTTCCGAAGGTTGAAAGTCAAGGATGGAAAAGAAAAAGGAGGAGAGTTCTAGATTCATGCGGGGGAGTGGTTGTGGTGTTACTAACTTACTCCGTACTGATCCTACGACTGCCAGGTGATATTGATATGAATATCGAATGATGATTGGGTGGATGGGGTTTGTTCCGAAAGAGGGTTAGTTCGTGGTGGAAGGGTAGATTTTACGATTGGAAGATAATGTGGGATAGGGCTAACGCGGCCTGCCTGAACCCTCAGGCCGGAGCCGGGTGTTACATACTGACCGCCCAGCGGCTGAGTTAATGAGAACATACACATGATTCGAAGTTTCAGGTCGATGGTGGAGGGGATACATTCAAAATTAGTACTTAAGAGAATTAAATACGAGGCTAATGAGGTTAACTGCTCTACTTACCCCACGAGAGGAGGAAAAACTGCACCATCATCGTTTGGTGGTGTTGGTCATGTGATCTTCAATCACCTGACTCTGAACCCGTTAAGCGAGACTTGGCAGAAATCGGAATGCACACCAAAATTGCCCATCCTCACAACCACCCGAACAACATCGCAGCTTTCGAGGTCGACAACTAATACGCCAAAATGGGTCGCGTTCGCACAAAGACCGTCAAGCGGTCCGCCAAGGTCATCATTGAGCGTTACTACCCCAAGCTCACCCTTGACTTCGAGGTCAACAAGAAGCTTTGCGATGAGGTGGCCATCATTGCCAGCAAGCGCCTGCGCAACAAGGTAAATCTCATCTACGGCGGACCACAGAAGAATCATCAAAACTGACGAAGAATTTTTCGATTAGATTGCCGGATACACCACTCACTTGTATGATTTCCCGTGTGCCTGAAATTACGAATATGGACTGGTCTCGAAAGAAAGAAAGAAACACCCCCACGACTAACCGGACTTTTTTCAACTCAATAGGATGAAGCGTATCCAGCGCGGCCCTGTTCGTGGTATCTCCTTCAAGCTCCAGGAGGAGGAGCGTGAGCGTAAGGATCAATACGTTCCTGAGGTCTCCGCTCTCGACTTCAGCCAGCACTCCGAGACTGGCAAGCTCGACGTTGACCAGGACACCAAGGATCTCCTTAAGAGCATTGGTGTATGTGATGGATCTCTCTCCCTTCCGGATCCCGGATGATGGTGGCTAACGCAACCAACCGCAGTTCGACTCTATCCCCACCAACGTCATCCAGGTTTCCCAGCAGCAGGTCTCCGACCGTCCCCGCCGCTTCGTCCGGTAAATAGTTAGTCGTGCAGGATGACGGATAAGGGAACACCAAAAAAATGACATGAAACGGTTACATCCCTCGGGGAATGGTGGTGGTGATGATGCTACTTTCAAGGATGGGTAATGGCGTCAAAAGACTTCAGGAATAGTTACTTTGGGGAAATAGGTTCCGGGCATCTTTAGGATGAGAAATGATACGCCAGGCCTTTTCTCCCATTTCTGTCATGTTTTAGCAGTTCTGTAAATCGCTGAATTGCACCCCTGGGCAAAGAATGCTTCTTTTGTCACGATCAAGACATCTCGTCCCACCACCATTCTCTTCGTGCTCTTAGATATCCGGTCAATATGAGCCATTATCCACGAAGATGGTTATTTTCCAGTTGTATTCTCAGTAGTTCAGTTGAGAGACTGATCTGGACGTCTCCGGCTGCTTTAAATAGTGCCCGGTTACCGCTTGTTCCTAGTCAGCGACTGTGCATCCGGAGCCGTGGATACCATGTAGCCAAGACCTACCTCACTTGAAGGCGACATCATGTACGATGTGAATAATATGTGCTTCGACCGTAGTGTACCCTATGATATATCATTTTGACTACCCAATATATGCGCGATATGGTCGACCGTGGTTTGGTATATAAAGCCTACTCTAAGTAGGGTGGTTACCAAAGCATGTATCAGATATATATATCGGACCGCCCGACGAGTCTCTCCAGCATCGCTGCTGCTAAACCCCTCCATCTAAACGCTAACCTTGAATTTTTATCTGTTGCGAGTGTTTGAGTTGAAAGCTAAATCTTGCAGATTTCGGATACTCCAAGATAATCCACTGTCGTTTTCAACTATCAGCACCATCTCCTCTTGTCTTCTCGATGGCCTTCAATTCGCACTTTACCCGTTTCGAATCTCGGCACGTGCCAAGCTTTATCACGGAACATGTGACACGCCGATCATGGTTACGTAAGCCAGTCTACGATATGCTTCCTCTTGCCTTCATAATCTTCTGTTATTAATGATATTATCCTATTCATCTATGAGCGTTATACTACTAATTATTCAGCTGACCACCTAGCTGTCAGGTGCGATACTATAGGTGTTAGTCCCCTGTTCAAGCGATTGTTGCTTTAGACAGTCTGCGAGGGCGCGCGGACTTCCGGTTCAACCACAATTGGCCTCTTCAATTCGGCAGGAGTGTCTGTTGTTGGTTCTGAACGAATCTCCAAGGGAGCTGTCTCTGGGGTTGATGTGCCATGTGGTTTGCTCTCTACCCCAGTCGATGCTGGGGTACGAGTTTGTGGTCGCTCCTCTGCGCTGACAGGTGTCGCTGTCGGCTCGTCGGGTATATTGATGATTGTTTCGGCAGGGAGCTCAGAGGGCAGTGAGAGACTTGATTCCCCATGCAGTTCAGCCGGAAAATGACGAGCAGTTGGCTGAACTTCCTCTGGAGACAACTCCGCTGGTGATTGATTCTCTGGCCCTGTAGGCAACTCCGGGCCTTGGGGAACCGGGTTCAAACCTCGGGTTGTTGGCTCTCGGGTTGTCGGCTGTGAATGGGGAATCGCACCCCTTTGTTGGAATGAACTTGACTGTAGGAGCTGCAGGAGAGGCGTAGCGTCCAGCGGCGGTGGGATCTCTCCGCCGAGCAATTGACTCGCACTGACCTTAGACTTATAGAGTTTCTTGTTTGCGTGCCTCCGCTCCACCATCAAGCCACCTTCAATGCTAATACCACCGAATAACCCCTTGGTTTTAGAATAGGCGTACATCGTCGAGATGCCCTCCATAGTCGCATTACTAGTGAATTCAGCGTTTCTTCCGACCGGGCCGAACGCAATTGAAATGTTCGCGCCCAAGGTCAAGCTTCCCATTCGTAAAAAGGAGCGAAGGCCGGCATCGTCCAAGATGAAGACAAAATCAGTCAATTCGAACCCAACTTGTCCACCGAACCCAGCTCCGGTTAATGAAATCGCGGACGGGGCAGACCAGCTGCCGTCGTCTAGTCGTGCGATGACTAGGCCGGACCCAAAGCGGGCGGATCCTAGGAATCCAGCTTTGGCTACGGTGCATATCGCCAGACCCTGAAGAAAAAATCAGAATGCTTGTTTGTCTATCACCAGATATTGTTTGCCTACCTTGGCATTGACGAGTACTTTTCCCGGGAGCTCTTTCCCAGGGTTTCCGAAGTACGGTGCTGTTAAGAAGGATTCAAGAATCTGGGTTGCTTTCTTGCATTCGCCTGCTGCGATGTCAACTCTCATTAAGCCACACAATGAAGCGCAGCCAAAGAAGGTACCTACTGCGCAAGGAGGCAGGTAGCGGGTTGTGCAATCCCCTCGGCATGTTGACGATGACTCTGGCTGCTACGGAGTACTCAGGGTATGTTCAATGACCGCCTGAAAAACCCCAAGAGTGTTTGCGACAGTGGTTATCATATTAATGTGATGCATTCCTCACGAGGCAGAATCAAGGGGTAAGGCTAACGTCGCGTGGGTTCCCTGAAGGGAATACCGGCCATAGCCACCCGTATATCATCTTGGCTTCGGATTCATCTCCACAGTTCTAAACTGTTCGGGTTTAGTGCTTATGCCAAGATGCGAGCTAAATCCTTGGGGTTCGTCCTGCAATTTTCTTCATTCTGTTTTGCATCCAGCTATAATGACAAATACTTCCAGAATATACAGCAGCAGATGCTGTCTACTTCAGCGCGTAAACACTCAACATATCCGCTCCCCTCCCTGCGTCGTATGATCGAGCAGGCTTATGATACTGCAGCCTCCTAAATCGACCCGGTAGCTGATCGACCTCCTCAACCTCAGCTTCTTCCCCAATATTTTTGATTCCGTCACCTCCCCGCGCCAGCAAATCCCAATGGACTCCATTGAGTCCCCAAGGCGGACCGGGCTGAGTCGGATCCTTGTACATGGGAAACTCCAGACAAACTAGGACTCCGTCGGGAGCCACTACCTCGCTCATGCGCGCTGCCCACTGCGGACGCATTTGCGGGTGCAAAGCACAGAGGAACTGCCCTCGTCAGTCTCATCCTGACAGTTATTGCCAAGCAGGGATTTTTGAGATGCAGTTACCGTATAATCGTAGACTAAGTCGAACTTGATATCTCCATTCGCCGAGATCTGTCGCTCCCAGCCGGGTTTGAAAAAATCTCCTTCAACAAAAGAAGCATTGCCCGGTGTTACTGGCCCCGCCCATCCTAACCCGAAGTTATACTCCTGAGGTCGTTGCATCTCGGACGCTGCATACTTCTTCGCGGTGGATACACCGGTTGCTGATATCTCGAGCCCATAGGCATCGAATCCATGCAGGGCGAGCATGATTACGTCATAACCGCGTCCGCAGCCCTGAGATTGTAGATTCGTCACTAACTTGTACGGAGAATATCGAGTGGACAAAGTTCATACGGGAACGAGCGCCTTCTTCCGCTGACCATCTGGTTTTAGAGGCCTGAAGATAGCGGCATCCTTCTCTTGCTCGATCAGGTCAATCAGTGCAGGGGACGGTTTCCCCCGATCCCAGAGATCGCTCTCGTTTGAGTCCCAGAGGGAGGACCAGCCTGAACCATGTTCTTCTAATGGTCTGAAGCAGTTAGTAATAAGAAGCTATTCGGATATTGTGAGAGAAGAATGTCCACATACCGGTCGTGAAAGTGGCCGATGAGTCGGCCCTGAACTACAGGTGTCGCGGATTCTTGTGTGGGACTCATTATAACCGAAAAAGAAAAAGGCAAATTACTCCAACAGGGTATCTATTGAGTTTATACAATCTGGTCCCGAATGACCTTTTTATACATACGTTCATGCGGGGTGACATGAACCAGAGTCTATCAGTTCGTTCGAGAGGGACCGTAAATGTGGGTCGGTCGGCTTTCCGATTTTTCTTGGCAAGCTTTATTTCGGTCACTGAGTCACGGCTGCGATCGCCGACGGCGTTTCGGCGTTTGGAAGATGCATCCTATTCTTATACAGAGTGCTGGTCCCTCTTCCCATGCAACCAGCTTGGGACCACTACTACCACCGTTCTCTTCAGCTTGTACAACATATGACGGAATTCCCACCATGAGACGACCAATCTTGAAGTGAAGCAAGTGCTATTTGCGATATGCTATATTCAACACCAAACGCTCTCTTTCATTTGCCTATGCTGCCACCTGTAACACCGCACGACCGGCCACCTGACCAGCCTTCAGCTTCTCGATCCATGAATCCAAGTCTTCCAACTTCCCCTTTGACAGAATTGGCTGTTTCCGACTTAGCATGCATAACCCGAACTCACGCCATGGAGAGAAACTTACATGTACAATACCTCGCGCCGTAAAATCCAGCGCTTCCTCGACATCTCTCAAGCTTCCAGTGATATTCCCAACAATATTTAGTCGTCTCAAAGCCAAAACGAGCGGTGGTGCACCCGCTAGAATGGAAGGATCATTAGGTAGACCAACCACCACCATTGTGCCTCCAGGCCGGAGGTACATGGGCGCCCATTCGTAGACGGTCTTACTGGCAGCCGTCACGACCACGCCATGTGCGCCGTGCTTTGTGATCCGCATGACCTCATCCTTGAGGTCTGCAGGGGCTTTGAATTTCTGGAAATCAATGTATGCTTCGGCCCCGAGCTTCTCACAAAGGTCCCGCTTCTCGTCTCCGCCATCAATAGCGAGGACCCTCATGCCCATTGCGCGCGCATACTGGATAGCCAGATGACCTAGACCGCCTCCAGCGCCGGGGAGCACAAGCCATTGACCGGATTTGACGGCCGACCTCAAGCAACAGAGTCACGTCAACTTTCACATATCAAACAAAGAGCAACAGGATGGTAACACATACCTCTTACAAGCCGTGTAAGCAGTAACGCCCCCGCACATGATCGGACCGGCCTCCTCATCTGAAACTCCATCCGGTATCTTTGACGTATACCTCCCATCAACAAGGCAATATTCCTGGAACGTCCCCGGCGCTGAAAACCCACTGTTAATCTGCTTCTCACAATGCACCTCATCGACCCCATTGAGGCAAAACTCGCATTCCCCACAGGTACTCGCGATCCACTTGATGCCCGCCCGATCACCGACCTTCCACCGCTTCTGCATGCCCTCGCCGACGGCGACAACAACACCCGCCCCTTCGTGTCCCGCGATTCCTTGGCTCTGGGGGAGCATGTTCACCCCGAAATCCTTCCAATCATCATGCAGGAGAGACTTGTCTGAGCCACAGAGTCCAGTCCAGTTGATCTTTACCAGGATCTGGCCCGGACCGGGCTGCGGGACGTCAATGTTCTCGATGGTTGTTGTGGCGGACTCGCCTGTGCCCTGACGAACGGCGGCTCGTTGGCGGGTTGGGATATCTGGGATTGTCATTGTGATGGTATTGTTTGGTTCAACGTACAAGTCACAACATAAACGTTATCTGTAACGAGATATACAACACAATTCGCACTCAATATTGCTCAACAACAAAACAAGAGAAAAGAAGCCCGTCAGCAGCAATGAATGAAGTAGTAAAATGAGGGGTATCCTCACTATACCCCCAGCTATAAATACCCAACTCCGCACCACACACGTGAGAAAACTCTGCATAGCCATCGACAGGGATACTGATAACAATGTCATACTCTATCCATAGATATCGTCTTGTCTGCGGGGAACCCGGACTATAGTACAGCGCCTAATTAATCTCCAGCCAACGGTGCTCCACTTGGCTCGCATCCCATCCAATCCCGTGCATTGCTGACTTGGTAGAGTGCTGTCATGGCGTCATCGGGCGTTTGTTTCTCCGCACGGGAATCTTAGTAAGCTGTCTTATTGGAATTGGCAGGTTGGAATTGGTTGGTAGTGGGCTTGGGTATGGATTTATTTTGTGGGGGTTTGTGCTTTGGTGCAGATTAGGGTTCGGGTTGTGGATTGTGAGGTGTGGTTGGTGTTGTTTGGGGGCTAGTGTTGGATTAGAAGATTACTTGGTTTTTCTATCACCTTATGAAGAAAATGATTAGATTAGATAAACGTAGGGATGCAATGTACAGAGCGATATTCAGCAGTCCAATATGCTTTCTATATCGGGTTGCAAGACGAACAATTCCAAGCTCGGCCAGCTTCAAGCACAAATTAACAAACCAACCTCAGAGTGCACTACCATAAGCCAAACCGGTAACCAGTACTTAGTGATGCGAAGCCAACTAGTAAGAGCTATTACCAGAAGAAGCTACGTGAAGTCATGGCGAACCTAAACTCACCAACTTCCCTGATCTAGATAAGGTTATCGTACCTGCCCAAACAACGCCCAGCAAGTATAAACCTACTCGATCCAGACCCTTGGGACACCGGTTTAGATCTTGCCATCCTGATAGAACTTGGATTTACCATGCATGAACTTTCTGCCTCGTTTGCCATTCACTTATCCCAGCCGGTAGTGGGGTTTGATACCCTGGAGTATAGAGTATGAACTCGTGCAGGTTTCGAGGAGGAACTGAGGTAGGAAAACTTACTAATAGGATTGTGGATGTTGGGGATTAGTTATAAAATGCTGGACCTGTATTAGGGTGTAAAGAGTTGGTGATTTTGTTCAATTTATCAGATCCATACTACATCTGGTTGATAATGGATTGTCAGGACGTGATTCCCTCAGCTTTCGTACCCCGGCGGTTGAAGGTAGTGGTTATCGGGGCAGGGTTAGTTATTCTTTCTCAGCTTTAACTTATTTCATACTCACAGAGCAGAATATCCGGAATCCAATTCGCCCATGATATCACGACACGAATGTCAGACATCGACCTCGAAATCTACGAAAAGAACCCCAAAGTAGGCGGAACATGGTATGAGAATCGATACCCAGGGTATGCACTCCCACACCACAAACATGATACAAAAGAAAGACAATAAATAACAATATCTACCATAACCCAGATGCGCATGCGACGTACCCGCACACGGATACCAGTATAGCTGGGCGCCCAATCCATGCTGGTCGAAGACTTATGCGCCTGCTCACGAGATCCACGCCTATCTTGAATCTGTCGTTGACAAACATGATCTTCGAAAGTTTTTCCAGTTTAATCAGCGCTGTGTTTCGGCGGTATGGAGCGAGGAGAGGGCGCAGTGGACTACGACTTTTCGGGATGAGAGGTCCGACGAGGAGGCTGTTGTCAGGTCTGATGTTTTGATTTATGCTGTGGGGAGGTTGAATGACTATCAGACTCCGTCGTTTGAGGGCCGAGATAAGTTCAAAGGTCAAGTGTTTCATACGGCGAGGTGGCCGGAGGATGTGGATGTCCGGGGGAAACGGATTGCTGTGCTTGGGAATGGGGCGAGTGGGATTCAGTGTGTGGCTGGGATTCGGGATGGTATGTTGCTTCACTAGGTTTGGGGTTAGGTGCACTTACTGTGGTTATAGAAGCTGGGGAGGTTCTCAATTTCGCAGCACATCCGACGTGGCTTGGGCCGGAGCCTTTTATTGAGAATCGTGAATGTAGGTGCACTGTTCAATATCATATGAGACAGAGATACTGACTGGATGTAGATGACGAGCAGGAGAAGCTCAAGTTTCGGAGAAATCCCCAAGCCTACCATGACTTCCGAATGGATATAGAAAAGGTTATGTTACCAGCCTTTGCGTTCCTCTGGAAAGACACATCCCCGAGCAAGAGCCTTCGTTCCCGTGCGGAATCATACGTGGAATCCAAGGTTGAGGATCCAGAATTGCAACAAAAACTGACCCCAGACTATACTCCCGGATGTCGTCGATGGACCCCCGGCGAACAGTACCTAACTGCAGTACAACAGCCACACGTCCATTTAATAGAAGATCATGTAGCTACTCTAACGGAGAATGGCATACGAACCGATAAAGGGGATGAATATGAATGCGACATGGTCGTCTGCGCCACGGGGTTCAGTCTATATAACCCACGAGTTCCTGTCGTCGGACGGAACGGTAATACGCTCTCAGATTGCTGGGGTTCAGACGGTCCATGTGAGAGTTATTTGGCAGCGATGGTGGCACATTTTCCTAATTTCTTTGGTTTGTTTTCCGCATGTGGGACTTGGGAAGGTATCTCAAACTGACGATAATTTAGCGTTCCATCCACCCAACTGCCCGATAAACGGTTCCGCATTCCCCGGTATTGAACGGACAGCAGACTATATGATCCGAGTTATTCATCGTCTTCAAACTGATTGTCTCCGATCTGTGAGTGTGCGACCCGAAGCCCAACGCGACTTCAACAAATGGGTCCAATCTCAGATGTCGAGCATGGTGTGGTCTGATTCGTGCAATTCATGGTGTATGTTCTACTGTCCTACAAGCATTTCTATCTGCTAATCAATATCTTCAACCTAAGACAAGAACAAAGACGGGAAGATTATTGTTCCCTGGCCTGGAACTACCACTCACTACTATGCTGCTACGGAGATCATACGCTGGGAGGACTTTGACTTGATGTTCAAGGATCCGGCACAGAGATATATGAGCTTTGGGAATGGAGTGACGAAAGATGGCTTCAAACCGGAGTCGATCCCGTGGGTGCAACCACCAGAATATTTAAATTGATGTAGATGTCTAGGTAGCTTCAGTTCGCGTCTTCGATAGCTCTGTTGATGTACTGGTGTACAATAATTGGATAATTGATCTGATTAGTTTGATCGTTCTCGGCAGATTAATCAAGCGCAGTAAACCATCTTTGAACATACCGGTGCCCTACTTACGTCCGACATGTACAGGTAGTGGATTGGATTATAATGGTGATGCACTGATAGATTACTCATCTATGAAAACCAGATGTATCTGTTCCATTAAAAAAAAAAAAAAAAAAAAAAAAAAAAAACATATCATCAGGCCGCACAGTTTGCCCGGGCGGAGGACACCTTTTCAAAGCTTCATCTTTAAGATCGTTTAGGCTGCGCCGACATACTTCACCGCCTTGGTACTCCGTAACTCCCTCAATTTGATATTTAACAAACCAAATAGACTACGGAGTAGTCTGACGTTATGCTGTTTAACTATGATTTGTTTAAAGTTTGGATGCCAACGTAATACGTAGCCAATGATGTTCAGCCAAGACTCAAACTCCATCCCATCATGACCGACCGAAACTGTTTCATGTACATACTCCGTACATTGCTTGGTTTTTTTGGAAGATACATAGAAAGTCTTGATTGGCGAGGGTAAGTAATAACCCCACTGCCCACAGCATTTGAACATACAATTACCAGTAAAGCACTTGCCGAATGGATGAAAAAACGCGCCAAAAAAAAATCTAAGAGATTTCTTCCAACACCCCTGTACTTTTCCTTTGCTTTTTCCTCGCTCCATGTGAACTACCTAACCCGTTCAGCCAGCAGCCCGGTTCGAATGGCTCTCCCTCTATTTAAATTGGTTTCTCTCTCCCCTCCCACAAAACAATATATCCTTTCCTTAGACACATTCCCATCCTAGGATAGGGGAATAAATACCTTGTACCTATCTACTTTGCTCGTTGACTCGTTCTCACTTCTCATTGGTCGAGCTACTACTAGTATCAGTATCAACAGTGTGAGCCTGCCTATCATTTCAGATCACCCTCAAAAATGTCGGATGCCTCCGTTTCCACAAGTTCCAGTTCGTTCTATGATGTATCCTCCAATGGCCTTGGTCACAATCATACCATTCCATGCCCAATGCACAACGACCTCGGCTTCCCTGTGCATGATGTCAACATGGAGCCTTTGCCTCCCAACTCAGCGGTCATACCAGGTAGCCCTTTCTACTACCCACCATGGCAACTCGGTGTTCCATTACACGACGGCTCCATCGTTTCTCGACCCATTGTGAGCTATGACCAAGAGATGAGGCCCAATTTGCATATGCCGACAGGTTTTCAATCCGATCAGATCGCTACCGCTGGATATTCAAATGGTCATTTGCCCAGCAACACCCCACTGACTCTTCCCACCCTTCCGGTTGAACCTCAGTCTATGAGGGTACAGCAGGAGACCCGTGCGAACAATAACAGAGAGAGGTATGGTCATCTCAGCGCTGTGTCTGAAAGCTAGGATCGCATTACTAACTCGTCTATAGTCGAAGGAACCAGCAACTTGCTCAGAGATGTAGATGGGAGGGCTGTACATCCACAAGGTGTTTCAACCGCGAGGCCGACCTTCTGCGGCATGTTAGATACATCCATATTGCTCCTCAGTCTTACCAGTGCGATGTCAACGGCTGCTTAAAGTCCTTTAATAGGGGTGATAATTTGAAGGACCATAAGCTTAAGGTTCATGGTTGGGATTCTTAAGGAAATTACTTTACCTTGTGGATTACTGTCATTTGTGATTTTCTACCTTTTTCGGGATTTCTGTTTCTCTTGTTGTTTTGCGATGACATTGTGTTTGAACTTAGCGATTTCGGGGTTATCTCAAATATCCACTGGCATTTCTAAAATGATAGATCTGATTTTCAGCAGTGCCAACTATCTACCCGTGATGTTAAAGGTTGAATTTTTGCGTTCTCGACAGATGGTATTTTTAAACTACATGAAAAGAGTACATCCTCTATCCCATCGTTTGTTGTGAATCATAATCGTCTACAAGCTGTCCTCTATGATGTATCAACGTCTTACCCACTATTTCTGACAATCTCGTCACAGAAATGCTTGCGAGGAGGATCTAGTGGTAATGCCAATGGAATTTAAACCCCAATCTATAAACACTATAGAGCGATTAGAAAGTTTTATTAATGAGCGAGAGGTTTATAGGTCTTCATTTCGAAGGATTGTGTATATACTCAGGTTTCAAGGCAATGAAATAGGGCTTTTATGCATCCGTATAAGATTACTAACCCATGTATAACAATAGATACATAAGTCAGCACGAGGTTGGCCAAGCTTATGTGCAACCATGTTAAAATCTCCGGGCGGAAATTTGCAATTATCAGCATGAGGGGTACTCTTACGTTTTGTGCATCGATAGTATACTGGATTCTCTTGCTAAATATTAGAAGTAGAGTATCCAAGGCACCCTTAGCGCCATATAGTTGTGTTTCTCGACTGACAGCGACACTAAATGTAGAATACAAATTTCCGCAGAGTACGATTTCAGATATTGAGCACTAAGCTACCATTGCATCCTTCCAATCGAACGATAATATCTACAAATCCACTGGCTCTGTGGTATGACTCAGTGATAAATTCTCACCATGGTTGTAGCAACAGGAAAAGGTGGGACCCTTTCGCTTCCCTGGATCACGATAGGGTTGAGGGCTGCGGGTTGGATGAACATGGTTTTGTGGAACATTGATGAAGAGGCCGGTAAATAGGAACAGCTTCTAGATATCCGCATTAGCTCGTGTAGCCATGTAATGGATGAGATTAGAATTCTGTATATAATACTTGGTACTGACTGAGTAGAATACCGCAGCATGTTCCAGCTTCCTTAACAGGCTCTCACCTGGCCAAGTTCTTGGGAAGTACGGGTGCATTAACACATCGGCATAGATTATGGTGTCTGAAATGCTAATGTAATCAGCTCTTAGATACCCTTCTGGTTCTTCTTGACCGATTCTCTCGGGGCGTCAATTGTCAAACAAACTTAACGTCGGTTCAGATTCGAACTTCCTTCGGAGGTGAATGATGCAATCGAAATCATCAAAATTGTATATGATACCTACGATTCGCTCCTAGGCTGTAAAATATGTATTAGATTGGGAAATGGTCGAGTTTTGCGGTCCATGCAGATACCCGCTTTTGTACGCAAAGGTAGACCAGAAGCCCAACCTTGCCCAATGCCAACCCCGGTACTGACTGTTGACAAATTCCCGTGTTTGGGGTTGACCAGGGAATCCTAGACCATGCCTGACTTAACCTGAGGGCCCAAATGGCTAGAGATCGACTTGGTATGGCGCAGCATGATGTTCACGTTAAAGGGTCCTTGCTAGCTGCTCCACCCTCCTATGATGTACAGCGATACAACCAAACAACGGGAAGTACTTTAGGTGCCAATTTATCTGCCCTTCATCACTAAAGGATGCGCCGGGTTTAAAAAATAATATTGTAGTCTATAAAAAAGATTTTCTCTCATCCCATAAATGTAGATATTGACCTAGACTGCTGGTAGATGCTCTCCGTTCTAAGCCACAATGTAGTTCTCAATTCTGTAGGGAACGTGTCTGCTGCCCGCATATACTAGCCTTGAAAGAATGTCTAACTTCTTTCGGCACTGTTCTCATCTTCATGCTTTGCTTGTCCAGTGTAGTACACAAGGGCAAGAAACAGCAGGTCCGCGTGTCTTCTGCATCTATCCAAGTAGACATGCAGTGCTGTTTGAGAGGCTACCGGTGGAGCCCTGTCATTGATCATTGAAGCAAGGCCAACGTTCATGACTTTAGCGAAGTGAACCAATCAGGGCAGCAGGCGTGGAGTGTTACACTAACCCTCGAGGTGCCGTAAGCCAATCATCCGCCGTATTTCATATACACGGGTGCGTAACATGCAGGCACCGAGGCAAAAGAGTTGCAACTGTTTTCCGTATGTCACACAGGTTTGCACAGCCCTTCTTTTGATCTCTGCGAAATGGCGTGCATATTTTTCGTCGACCCAAGTTATCGTTATTATCTGGAGTTTGTAGTATATAAGCAGATAGTTTCTCATTGTTCATTGCTATAGCATAGCTCCTCATTATCATCCGTTCTACTTGCTCAGAGAGATTGTGTCCAGTTACCGATCAGCATAACTTCCTTTTTCTACTTTTTCAATTACTTCTCACAGTTTTTAATCCCATATATTCCTATTAGATTTTGGAAATGTCGGTTGGTCGAAAGCCATCGGTTTCCCTGTCCCCAAACTCTTTATCCACTCCCACTCCCAGTTTTAACCCTGGCCCCGTCGGTCTTTCATTTGTGAATAGTGATATTGACCTACTTCCGGAGGACCTCGAACATGGACTCTGGCCATATCAGGAAGGGCTCGAGTCACATACCTTGCTCCACAGCCCTTCCATGCAGTCTTATATCTCCTTGGATGATCTGTCCATGACCCCACATACTACAACTGGACGAGAAATGGACTTTGATTCCAACGTATCTGCTGACGTTGACTTGAGATCCAGTCAGTCAGCCTTGGGCTCAGAAATTTACCCTGAATTCCAAGCCCAGGACATAGCTTCTGAGAATCTCAGCTGGTACCGTCAGGGCAATATCGTCTCTCACGATTTCGGGACTTACCAGAACGATCCCCATCTGAACGGCCATCTGAATGGCCGTTTAATTCAGCTGGACCCAGCCATGCAAGAGCTCCTACGAGTTGAGAACCATATCGTCGACCGTAGAATGGGCAGAAGGTTTAACCCAAATTCTGCATGTGTACTTTAACATTCCACGCTAATGATGAAATAGCACCAAAAAGGCCCGCCGCAATCTTAGGTGCACATGGAAAGGGTGCAAGTACAAGAAGCAGTTTAACCGCTCGGCCGAGTTGGAAAGACATGTCAGGACTATTCATCTCTTTCCTTATTCCTATCAATGTACTTATGGTGGTTGTCTCAAGCGTTTTAATCGGAAGGATAACTTGAAGGAACACATGATCAGAAGACATAATGTGTCTTTCTGAGTGTTAGGCTGCTCTTGGGCTCTCTAGCCCTCTTCTGTTTTCTGTTTGATTAAGCTCTGTTTCTGGGTGTGGTGTTTACAGAAACAATTTTACGAACGCTTTTGTACATGATTAGCACAATAGATTGTAGTTTTCAGAAGTTAGTTTGCTACATGGAATGGTAGTGCTACTTTCAGAAATACGCAAAACAGTTCCCATTGTGAGTGTGTGGAAGGTTAATGCTATCCCAATGGATACAGCTGCCGACTTGCGCCAATAAACGATTTGAACCATGCGACCTATCCCCCTTTTTCCCTCCATTTTTTTCCCCCTCCCTTTCCTTCAACATAAATTTGAATGACAAGAATAAGAAGAAAATAGCAAAACAAGAATACCACTAACAGAGTCGACCGTGCTATTTTCCCACATTACACGACATGGATCTTGAACTTCTCATAAGAACCAATGTAGCTCTGGCAGTTAACAGTTCCCGCACCACTCGGTCCACCCTGACCGGTGACATTTTCCAAGCGCAGATAGGCATTCGGGAAATGCACAGAAGCAATGGCCTTGGTACCATCCTCCTGGTTCTCGAAACGGAACTTCTCCCAAGAGTGGCTGCCCCACCTGATAGCTCTCCGTCAGTATCGACAAACCCAGAATAGAACAGGGGATACGCACTGGCAGTTAACCTTTCCGGCACCCTGGGCGTAGGTGTCTCCCGATTTGATGTCGGAGCCGTCCATACGGAGGTAGACGTTCGGGAAAGCAGAGGACATGATCGAGAAGGTATTGTCATCGGGGTGGTTCACGATGATGAGGGTCTCGTACGAGGCAACGTGGTTCTGGACGTTGACGGCACCGCCACCGGAGCCGGAGTATTCGGTGACTCCACGACCGTCCATGCGGAGGTAGGATCCGGGGAACTTCTGGGACTCGATGCTGACGCGCAGCATGTTGTTGGTGGATCCGGAAGACATTGTAGATGTTGGAAGGTTTGATGATCCTTTGAAGAAATTTGAATGCTATTGGAAGTGCTTGAGTGGGCAAGGCTTGTGTTCTACTAGAAAATGGAGTCGCTGGATGCCGGGTTGAATGTCTCTATTTATGTTCAAGACAGCCGCTACTAGCCGTATATGATATCAACCTCAGTGCAGTAGGCTGACGTGAATCATACAACTCCTGTGGTCAGTGGCGCCCATCCTTCTTTCTATTGCTGACGGCAGCCATGCAATTGTAAGGGGGGCTACTATTTTCTTCGAATCTGAGACGCACGTCGCTCTTACTCCGCTACCACACCTTTTAATGGTACCGGACGTCCGAGATCGATCGCCAAAGAATGTATATCATATGAATTTAGGACTCTTCCCCACTTATAGAGAGAGTCTCGATTCTCTTGTATTGATAATACTCATCCTCGGATAGCCGCAGTCCAATAGGCAGTAACTTCTCCACCCGCATCTTATACTTCCGACAAATCGAAATGGAAAAAGTTGGAAGAGCGACTACATCAAGTTTACACCACTAACACATGCAACGTGCATTATTAAAGTCATGAGACTCTGGATGGTGGAAATCCAATGAGGCGCGCGGGGTAGCCTTATTAAGTAGGGTTGCGACACTATTACACGAATCCCCGGATCTGAACCAAATCACGGACCAACACTGGTAGGCAGGAATTAACAGTACTATGATAGTGCTATCTAGGCTGCAGTAAGAGAAGTGGATAGTAACTGAATACGTCTGATGGTCCAAAACCCGTGCAAAGGATGCGGGTGAGCTCCGACTCAATTTGCGTATAATGAATGGTTATTCCTCAAATCAACATCATCCTTGGAAGATCCAGCAAAATGAATTTGCTTTTGAGATTTACTCTTCCAGTCCTATAGACTCTAAACAATAGCATCAACTAACACTCTGCACATTCTGTTTGCCCCTGAATTCTGATACAAACCGTGCGCGGCCCAGCCCAAGATATCCTTAGGTTTGGATTTCAATGCAAACCTTGCCGACATGCTTCTGGTCAGATAGGTACTGATAAGCTTCACGGACTTCTCCAAACTTGAAAATGCGGTTATCCACGACGGGATGGATGTCATTTGCCTCAATAGCACGGTTCATCTCCTCAAACTGTATTCTGGACCCCACAGCGATACCTCGGACTGTACAAACATGAAATACAGTATCCATGAGTGATGGCTGGTCAACAGCTGGGGAGCCTGCAACGAAACCAACCATGGAGATGACGCCGTCTATTTTGATCGCTTTAAGGGACTACATGTCTGGGTTAGAATTCTTTCGCCAAATGGCTAACAGCTACTCACCTCTTTCATTGTAGCTGGTCCGGCGACTTCTACAATATGCGTTACTCCTTCGTTGTTAGGAGTAAGGCCTCTCACAACCTCGCCCCATTCGGGGAATTCCTTATAATTTATCACTTCATCCGCACCCAATTGTTTGAGGAGGTCAGCCTTCTCCTTTGAAGATGTCGTAGCAATCACCTTCGCACCGGACGCCTTGGCGAACTGTAGAGATGTGTGAACTAATGCGCAAGGACGGAAACAGATTACTCACCTGCAATGCAAATAGGCTAACTCCACCGGTGCCTTGAGTAAGAACAGTATCCCCTTGTGCCACTGCCTTGCCTTGTAGTCCATAAAGTGCAGACCAAGCAGTCAATGCTGCGCATGGTAGAGTAGCGCCCTCTATAAAACTCAGGTTTCCAGGAAGCTTTACAAGTCTTTCTTCATCGAAGGCTCCATAGGGCCGTAGAGTTCCATCAAGACTACTCCCGAGTCCGGTCTTGATTGATTTCGCGTCGAGAGAGCCCGCAAGATGTCCTTGGTGGAAAATTGGAATGACGCGATCCCCAACCTGGAAACGAGTGACTTGAGGGCCGATGGCTTGAACCACACCCGCTCCATCTCCAAGTGGAACCACAGAGTCCTTTACTGGAAAAGGGTATTGTCCCTGGGTATCGCATTAGCCAAGTGTTTTCTTCTCATTTTGTCGCTAATGTAGTCCACTCCTTACTTTCACAATAAGCAGATCACGGTAGTTCAACGACGCTGCGTGGACTATGGATGGCTTTGTTAGGAAACACACTGTAATAGAGGGACTAGTCACCTAACATACACCGAACAAGGACGTCTTTATCCCCTACTTTCGGGACAGGTGCCTCCTGAAGCACTAAGGAGTCAAAGCCATTCGACCCCTCAAGGACCCATTGCTGTTGTGTGGAAGTGGCCATGACTTTAAGTAAAGTGAAGATGTGAAATGTAAGAGGAATGGATGTGAAGACAACTAACGGCGTCTCAACTATCTGCTATATTGGTTGAATCAGAATAGAGAATACATATGAGTGCTAGAGAGAGATTATATACTAGAAAGGATTACTTTCAGGTTTGTAGATAGACACCGGAGCTTTAGTCGCTTGACAATTCAGATAGAGCATCACCATTTCCCAGCATTTGTCATTTCAGATCCAATATCTCAGCATTTGTCAAGTTCAAGCACATTTCTCAGCATTTGTCATCTGTTTAACTCAACCCTCCGTTTCATTTCAGGAAATTGTATCCACGACGTCCCGTTCAGACTGTTACCTCCGAGTGGGAGCGTAAGGTATGCGCTAACCAAAAATGTATGCAGACTTCATCGGACCTCGGAGATTAGTGGCGGAGATAGGAACCTGTTGACGCTATTATAATATTGCCAAGACATTATTCTGATTTGTATTAGCATGCCTCGGCTCACAATCTACGCGGGTCGATGGAATTATCACGCGAGTATCTGCTATCTCCTACAGCCCATATACCTTATGCCAATGTATGCAGGGTTACGTATCGGATGTATCGAGACTGTTTCACGGCCTCTATGTGTCTAAGTGTGCGGATGCTTCTATCTATCACCGTACAAGCTGCTACCTGTCCACAGAGGTCGAGTATAGGGTTACGCGCAAGGTAGACATATCGCGTGTTATCAAATGCAATCCTTAACAACCGGCGTTGGTGCCATGGTACTACAATCAAGCAGAAATTGCCTACTGGACACTCTTAAAAATACGGTGATAGTTATTCTACTAACCATATCTGCTGCTGAATAATCCGATTAAACTACGCCAAGCATACAGCCAGCTAGCTCCATATGGAATAGATTCTTTCAGCATTCGGAATTTAACAAAGAGCGAGCCGGCCAGCAGGATGTCGCGGACTAGCCGGCTTCTATAACAATATTCTTATTGCTGTCGAGCGCAGCTTAGTGAGCTGCTTGGCTCTCTCTTGAAGATTATATGACCCTGGTCTGGACCGGCGTGGCTTCTCTCGTGCTCGGCAATACTTTTCGCAGCCTACTTGGTGGTAAAGACAATATGACTCGGTGAGCGTTACTACACTACATAATCCTCTACCGGGAAAAAGCTAGTACATACGACCATAGGGTGTGGAGAACAGGGCTTCCCGTCCGCTCAGCCGTACTTAAGCCACACGCCGGGAGGTTAGTAGTTGGGTGGGTGACCACCAGCGAATCCCTCCTGTTGTATGTTTTTGGTTTTTTGCTTTTACCACCTATTCATTTGCTAAGGATAGCAGCGTTGCTGCCCACAAAGCTACACCTTATTGCGGACCTAATGCACATGATCAGCTTGCACCTTATCTTCCATGTCGACAAACAAGACTTAAATGTAAATAATGTATTCCTATCGATATTTTCAGCCTTTGTCTTTTACGAAATTGGATCACACTACATATATATGCTTTGACAGGGCTGAAACACCATTTAAATTGGATACGATTCTGCCCGTGAAACAATTCGTAGACTAGACTCTACCCTGACTCGTGGAGCACTCTACTAAAGATATCGAGGCACTTGTTAAAAAGAAAACAAAAGACAGATGAGAGAAGAGAGACGATAGGAATGCAGATAGACTGGTCTTAATAATTATGCTAACAGCCAGGAGAAAGGCCCCGAATAGGAAGCAATGGAAACTCCAACATATCTACTTAGGGCTGGCCATCCCATTGAATTATGCCTCGCTCGAACCCGGAACAATCGACCAAGTCTCCGCAGTGAACACCAAATGTCGCCTCCTCCTCATCCTCTCTGGATCAACGTATACCCTCATTGACACAGAGTCCGTTCCTATATTGAAGACTCGAAAAATGATATAGATGGCATCCGGCTCACTCGACTCCGACTCGTCTTCAGAGAACGTTTGCATCTATCTTCAATTAGCACAGCATATACATCAAAAACTCTAAATGCAATACGTACCCGCTCATATTGGTACTTGCTCATATAAAAGGGCGTTTCGCAGGTGGAGGTAGTCGACTTGACTTCCAGATAGAAACGAGGGCGCTTCCCCGCCCACCTTTCGGAACTCAGGTAGTCTTTGGCTACTAGGAAGGATGTCAGGGTACCTTCGCTGTCAGTATACACGAGGTCAGCTGTCTCACGCCCACCCCATGGTTCTAAGTCGGTGTAATCCTCATGCAGCCGAACGTATTTGCGAATAGTGCTTTGCCAATTTTCTCGGGAGAACCCTGGTAGATTTGGGTTAAGATGGGATAGAACTTCGAAAACCTGCGGAAGTTAGTCTTTCGTGCTGTGGTATCCTGAAGCCGGAGGCTTTTACGTAGATACTCACAAATAGTTCACCCGCTGCACCGATTCGTTTGTCTCGCTCGAGCTTCTCTAGCGAACGAAGGTTGGGGGTATTATCGCTTTGTTCGCGTACGCGCAGGTTCTGAAACTCAGCGAGGGGTGATGTGTCGATAGAGTCTCGAGTAGGAAAGATAAACCGGCGGGCAGCTGAGACAACATTGTCTAAAATGGACCGATATTCGATATCCAGAGGCGCAGGATTATATATGGGCCTAGGAGTGGTCTCAAGGGGGAAGTCTGAAACGCTCCACAAATTAGGCCTGGGTCTTGACCTGAGCATATTGTCTTCCCCAATTTCATCCGACACGACTGATGGCGTAGGAAGCGTTACACTTGGTGTATTTGGATCTGTCTCGTACTGGCTGCTATAGCCGGTTGTTGCGTCGACGTTGGCTTGTTCCGATTGACGGTCGTTAGGGGATGTCAGGTCGACCTCGTCCTCTTCCGCAAGTTCTTGAGTCTCAATGCTAACAATACCCGTTCGATCAAGTGTAGCCGCGATGAGTGAAGGTGGTACTTGTAACATTTTCTCTATCGCATCCACAGCTTTGTCAGGGAAGGGTGTGCGACACCTCAAAATATTCCGTCTACCTCTTTACACTTGAACACATTGTGGTGAGGGCCCCCTTTTCCAATTGTAGTTCCTATGACAGAGACCGAGTATGGTCAGGCGAACCCCTCCTCGTGTTGGTCGATTCTGTAACAGCGAACCAATCCACCATGATATGGGAGATCGGCATACTCGGTTCACGAGGTGGCCTCAATAGGAACCTCAATTTTAACAGCACTCCTTCGAGGGCCATTTGCCGTGCAATAGGAGAGAATAAGCTCCAGGGTATACATGCGCGAAATGAAGCGGGAGTGAAAGCTCGGTACAAGGTCGTCATGCATTGGAACGGAAATTGGGACAACGATTGATGCGGTATATGTTGCTTCCTCATTGTTGAAGTTTGCCTGATAGTCCTGCCAGGGAGACGAAACGCTGGTACTGGGTGACTGTACTTTTGCCCATTGAGCCGATGCAATATCGAATTTTGGAAGCATCAAAGATTGAACGTGATTTCCCGAGGGCAAATTGGAGCTTTTGTTCTCTTTGAAACATGGATGCTGTTCTCGCGGGGTGGTGTGGAAGGATGTTACCAAGTTCAACTTTGAATACACCTTTCGCAGGCGAGGAGGAGGTTCGGTCCCAACTGGGCTGTATCTAAGGTCTACCTTAATCGAGGCTTTGGCGTGGTCGGCGGCATCAGTTCGACAGAAGGGAGGTCGTATGGGCCCTGTAGGTGAAGCTAGTACGGCTAAGCGTCCAGCACATTTTCCTCTCCAGCCATGTCTAATTCTGATGTCTTTGTGAGATGAAAGCATTTTGATGGAAAGGTCGCCGGGGCAGCCCATAGAGCCAGACGGAAGTATCTTCACGGGTCGAACAGCGTGGACTAATCTCTTTGTCGGCTTGTCTTTACCGTAGATTGGCCCCAGGATAACCACTCGGGCGATGTATTTAATAGAGAAGCATTCTGTGTCGGTCTCCTTGCTCATTGAGGGAGGTAACCTGGTATGCGCATTTTTGATACCCGCATCATCTGTTTTGCCCTCGCATGGCGTGAGTGTCAGGTTCTCCGGCACAACAAACGTAAACGAGAACTTATAGCACCAGCCCGGCTCCAGGATCGATGGTAGTTGATAAGTACTCTTCTCGATTGGATAATGAAGCTTCATGAATGTCTGACGAGCACCGACGAGTGGCGGTCCATTGATGCCTCCCCATGTCATTACCTTGGATATCCCTTCAAGTGTGATCTTGATGTCGTCGAAGGAAGTTTTCTCCACCACTGTGATAGTCACCACTCCTTCGATCTTATCCGATGTGGTGAACACCTTTGGTTGTTTATCTCCGGCGCCAGCGATATGAATGGTCACTGAGACCTTCGAGGAAGAGCTTCCGGTATGTGGAGCACATAAGCGTAAGAGTGCTGGTATCTTGGCCATAGTAACCTTCCACGTTTCTTCTGGTGATACAGATGAGGGCGAGTAGATATCGGAACAAAACCAGTTTGAGTTAGTAAATCAACACCCTAGAAAATTGTCCGACGATCTTATTTTCTGTCAATTGACAAGAGGACCCTGAAATGTAGGAAACTTTATTCCTTTTAATATGATCCATCTGTACCTTCACGGGAAAGCTGGGGTTGATCTGTGGACGGTCCGTGCCGGGCCGGGGGTTTCTGTACCTTTCGGACCGCCCTTCCGAGATACCTCAAATTTGTCTGACAGTGCTTCTTGATTAGATCCAGACCGTTTCCCCCACATATCCATGCCTACAGACCGACGAGCTCTTCAATCACATGCTCCGGTTGGTGAAACTTCGGATTTGTTTATTCTCAGATATAATGTCGGCGAGGTGTTATATTGCGCGCATCTCTACTACTACTCATACAGAAATATATATTCCAGCTTCCATCAGAATCTATGAACAAAATAAATCTTAAAAGATTTATCAGTTGAGTTACCTCCCAACTTCACCGTGCAACTGCTGCAACTTAGCCATCTGCCAATACTTCCCTCCGAGCTTCATCAGCTCTTCATGCCGGCCCCTCTCAATAATGTGTCCGTGATCCAACACTAAAATCTCATCAGCATCGACAATCGTCTTGAGTCGATGGGCAATGGCGATGACGGTTCGGCCTTTCTTTGCCCGTTGCAGTGCTTCCTGGACTAGTGCTTCTGAGGCACTATCTAGCGCAGAGGTTGCCTCGTCAAGTAAACTAGGAAGAGTCAGAAGTTGTATACATAAATAGGACTAGGGCTTACAAGATCTTCGGCCCCCATAAAAGAGCCTTGGCAATGGCCATGCGCTGGCGTTGACCTCCGGACAGAGTTGATCCGTTGGCCATGACTGGGGTGCTTAGTCCTTCGGGGAGGGATAGCTAGTCATAATCAGATTAGTGAGTATAATGGTAAGTGTTAGGTGACAACTGGAGAAAAGACGTACCACGAAATCAGCCAATCCCACATCTTCCAGAGCAATCAAGATCTCCTCGTCTAACACAACTCGCTCGTCACTTTGCAAACACTCGCGCAGATCTTCGCCAATTAAAGATGGGTTCTGGTCGACCAGCGCAAAATACCCTCTGTAGTGGTTCAAATCATATCGTTCAATGGAATTATGTCCCAACGTTATTTGACCAGACTCAGCAGCGTAGAAACGCTCTATCAGATTGACCACGGAGCTTTTCCCACTGCCTGTTGCTCCGACAAGAGCAATGAAGCTCCCAGATCGGGCGTTGAAGGTGATATCGTTTAGTGTTAGTTGAGATGGACGGGTAGGGTATCTGAAGCTAATTTGCTGCATCGCAAGGTCCTCCATAGTATTCGGCACAAGGGTAGAGGTGGAGCTATCCTTTTGGCTCTTGACAGGGAACTGTGATGGTGAATCATCAGGCCGCAGCAGTTCTGCCAATCGAGCAGCAGCAGCATGGGCCCCCGCAATGTCTGGCGCATGAGCAAAGAGAGTAGCTGCAGACTGGGATCCCCAAACCGTAGCCGCGAAACATATGAAAAATTGTTGGATTGTATACTCTCCCGTCGCGATGAGACGGGTACCGCCATACCAGAACACAAAAGAAATACTCAGTATACGGAGAGATGTGGTGCATGCATGTAGGGCGGCAGATATAACCCAGTATCCACTTTTCTTGTCTTGGTGGCTTTCTCTATGAAAGGATTCGATAATGTTGGTCTGCAAGTTTAGTGTTGTGACTGTTTTGATAGCGGAGAAAGCTTCATGCGCAATGGCCACGGCGTTAGTCTCGCGTTTCACGTGCTTCTGTACTTGTGCCTCGATGTAGCATTGCAGGAAGCTGGACATGGCTACCAATGGGACGATCGCCATTGCTGCGACACCAAGTTTCCATCCGAAAATACATCCAACTGTGATCCCCGTTGTAAGCATTACGATACTTTCGACCGCCAGTCCGAGGGACGTTCCTGATACACCGGTGATTTTCGGAGTTCCTGACGAGAGAAAGCTCACCATGGCTCCAGCTGAATGGTCCTTATCCTCGAAAAAGGCAAGTTTCTTGAGAAGCAATGCCCTGAACAAATGCGACCGTGCTCGGAGGTGTAATTGAGAGGCAGACACTGCAAAGCAATAGCCTCGTACGCTGTAAACTATGAATACAACAATGCCATGAATAAGGTACAATCGCGCCCAAAAGTGGACACTGTGCCCACCAGTACTTGCACCGGGGCTAATGATTGATATGATACCATTGCCGAAGAAGATTGCTTGAACGGGATATGTCATTCCCGCTAATGCGCTGAAAATGATACCTGCAATAACGTATGGCAGCTCAGGCTTATTCAGGAGCCAAACCTGTTTTATGCTGCTTTCAGGTGATGGACTCAATCCTGGAGCATCCTGAGGCCTCTTCGCAGTATCATGATTTACTGTTATATTACTTGACTTGGTTTCGATGCTCTTCGCAGGAGACAACGAGTGTCCAACTGCATTGTTCTGTCGGAGTGCTTGTTGTTCGACTAAGTCTCGGTACAGTGCAGACGTGACCATTAACTCCGAATGGGTCCCATAGTTTAGGATCTGGCCGTCCTTCATGACGATTATAGCATCCGCATTTTGGACCGTCGATAGCCGGTGGGCTATTATCATGGTGGTTCGTCCATAGGCAGCTTTACTCAGAGCCTCCTGGATTTCCTTTTCACCTTGACTATCCAGGGCAGAAGTAGCTTCATCTAGTAGTAGGATAGATGGCTGAGATACAATTGCACGGGCAATCGCGAGCCGTTGCCTCTGTCCACCGGAGAGACTGGATCCATTACTCCCTATTACGGTATCGTAACCGTCGGGCAGATTAGTGATGAATGAGTGGATCTGCGCAGTTTTTGCAGCCTCAATGACTAGGTCATTAACCGCAGATGCGTCTAGTGCCTGCTCTAGTATAAACGAACTGACTTGATGAGGGTCGAGTGGACACTGGCAAACATACCTCAATGGTATGCTTCGGCAGCCCGTGAGCAATATTCTCATGAATTGATGCACGGAACAAATTAACATCCTGACTAACGTATCCAATCTGAGACCTGAGCCAGTCGATATTCATTTCCTCGATCGGCTCATTATCGAGCATAATGCCACCGCCGATGGAATTGTATAAGCGTGTCAGAAGGCCAAAGATTGTCGACTTACCAGATCCCGATGGCCCTACCAAGGCCACAGTATGTCCAGCAGGCACGGTGAAACTAATATCTCTCAGGATAGTTCGTTCCGGTCGCGAAGGATAAGCAAACTCTACATCGTCGAAACAGATCTCTCCGCGAACGGGACCGTATATGCGTCCTGTATCCGCCATGGAATTAATTGGCGAAACACGCTCAATAACTGAAAATACACGGTTGGCTGCTTGACTAGCCTTCGTAACATCAACGACATAGGGCAACGCTTGACACAGCATTCCCCCTGCGACAACTGTTGCGTAGAGAATAGATAGGGCCTCTGAAACAGTACAATAGCCTTGGCGGAAGAGGCGATCAGCCTGCCAGAACTAATTATAATTGTTAATAAGGGTTGAAAATAGTGGAACCATACGCACCCCCAGTCCGTTAGCCCAATGCAAGATCGTAAAGGAGCCTGCAACGATCACTCCGAAGATCAACCTCTCCCGAAAGTCTAAGGCAGCCGGCTGCAGCAACGTATCGTGATACTTCCTCGCATATCTCTCTTGACTTCGGTAAGCAATAACACTCCTCATTGCATTCAGAACTTCCTGGGCTAAATTCTCGAGTTTTACAGAATGGGGCAAGCCCCTTTGCTGCGTAACGCTTAGCCAGAATCCCATTAATCCCACCAGAAGGATCATGGCAACAGGCTGCGATATCATGATCGATGCGAATCGTGGGTTTTGGATAAATGCGCATATGATGGCAACAATAAAACCGGATACCCCGGAGATGATGTTGCCCAGTTTCTGGGAAATACCTGTTTGGATCAATTTCATGTCCTTGTCTATTCGTGACGTGAGCTCCCCTGTGCCGACTACGTCAAAGTACGCCATGTTCTGCTGCAGCACGGAGCATAGATATCTCCGTTGGAGTCGACGTGTAATATGTTCGCCAACTACATTGAGCCCCAATGTGCTGACCATGGTGGCGATGAATGACCCAATGGCTGCAATGGGTCAGATGACATGACCATCGAATTGGTTACAAAGTCCATACCGATATACAGCAGTAGCAGCGTGAGATGCTTAACCCTGTCTCGAACATCATCCGGCGTATTTTCCTCTCCATTGATGAATTCGCGTGCCAGTGCCCCGAAAACAATCGTTACCAAAGGCATCGCAGCCCCGGCGACCACTGAACAGATTACTGATATCAGGAATACGCAGAGCCATGGCGCGTTTGCATATCGGTAGACTGAGAAAAGGTTCGCAGTGCTGGGCTCCGTGCGAATCTGACACTCAATGATATCGGCTGCGCAAGGTGTACTGGCAATGGGCGGGATTTCACCCAGCAGGATTTCCTCGTCGGACATCCCGTGTCTGTTTGAAGCGCATCAAAGCGCGTTGTCAAACTATCCATTGTGTGGAATGAATGGTTTGCAAAGACGGACATGCCATGGTCACGTGGGTCATAACATTCCCAGTTCCTGTCCTGATGCCAGGTATTTGGGAGGGCTTACACGTTAGTCGATCGATAGATCACACCTTTTGGACAAATTTGGAATCATACTACTTAATCTGGCTATGTGTCTCTACAAAAGACTAATATGATGGATCATAACGCCACAAATTCTATTAGCTAACCCGAAACCCTGATATTCAACAGCATCTACTGACATCCCCACAGTGGCTACAAGAATACAACATCCATTTTCAGTGAATACCAATGTAAGACCCAAAAGGCTTTCTCGGGGGGTTCGCTGCCCAGATTGTTCAATTTAAAAGGGCCAAGAAATATAAGGTAAAAAGGACAGGCTACTTATACTAAGAGCCTCCAGAGAAGACGGATTTGCAGAAGCATTCCCCTAGCCTCGGAGTACATCTTTGCCGGCGAGCTTCCGTTGTGGGTAATGGCTACCTGGTCCACTGCATTAGGGACGTCCCTTGCCTCCGCTGGGTCGATGCCGAGCAAAGTCGCCAACTGCCTGTGAATCGAAGGCCATGCCTCAGAGCGAGTCTTAAACAAAAGCCACCAGTCACCAGCAGCATCCTTGCCGATCACCCTACAAACATTGCGAGTCGGGTACAAGCGACAATGTTCAATGTCGTTAATATAAGACGGTCTACCCAGAGCATGAGGTCTCTCGGTGAGAGGCACACCGGTCGCAACAACAGCAGCTGAGAAGTCAGTCTCGAAGTACCTGGCTTTGTGTTGGTTGGTGTGTGTCATGAAGAGAAGGTTTGAATCGCCAACGAGGGGTGGGAATTGCATGAATGATTGTCGCTGAATGGCAGTCATCGCTTGGACCTGCTCCTTGGTTCTGTGTTCCACGAGTGCCTGCCGGTTCTTGCACGCCAAGTGGGCCAAGTTGTTATCCTCAAGGACTTCACCCGCCTTGTGCACTGTGTAGGAATTGAAGAATGCATTGCCAATGAAACCCTTAGCGCCGGCAGGGAAAGATTCCTTAAACAGACCCCATACGTTGAAGGGACTCATCACCATGACGGTTCGGCTCGGCGCAGGGTTCAGGGCTGTAACCATTGTCTTCACCCACCACGCAGAGACGACATCAGGCTCACTCAGAAAAGGCACTTCCGCTCCCTCCGGAGTGGCAGCGGCCAGTTCCTGTTGGGCGGTTTCCCTCATCCGTTCCACGCAGTGTCCCGGAACCCGGATAGGGTGTTCCTCTTCCTTTCGGAACCAGAGGAGTTCGAATAGATACCTGAGTCCGAAGAGCACGAGACTCAACCCGGCAACGAGTCGCCCAAAGTGGGTGTAGTTCTCCCGAGCGACTTCCTTGCCCAATTGGCATAAGGGGTCCTGGTCAAAAGGCACAAAAGGTGGCACCTCTTCTTCCCGGCCTTCAAGAACAGCAATCCATGCCTTGAAGAAATTGGTCCGCGCGACGGCGTCGAACAAGGTGTGAAGGTAGCTGACCGTCAAAAGAGTTGCATCTTCGAAGACAGCAACATGGACATGCAGTTGCGGGCGATCGGAATAGATCCAGTCGGCCAACTCTCGGGGACTATCTTCATGGCGGACCAATGGGGCAAACTCAGCGCAAGATGGCGACAAAACAGATTGGTCCTGGCCTGTTGTTGGCAGACGTGCGCCTAACGGGTGTTCATTGATACTGATGCCATACTCGGCGGTGGTAAAGCCAAAAGCGGGACGGGTGCTCTTGTCATACTCGGCGGGTATGTGATATTCGAGCTTTCCATTATCCTATATAATATGTTGTTACATTAGTATTGTGGGTAGCTTTTGATTCACGAAGGTCCATACATTCAGTCGCAGGCGAGCCCCCAGTTGGCCCCAGTCACCGATCTCCATCAGCCTGTCCAGTGCTGCCTCGAGTTTCGACGCATCAAGGACGTCGTCAAAGCGGAAGGTAAAGTCATGGCAAAGACTGCGTAGGTAATGTAAATCATCCCAGTATCGTAGAGGGACGACTCGGTCGGTGGGTACAGTAACTGGCCGTGGGCGGCCAAAGGTAGAGAGGAGACCCATTGCTGCAACCTGCGTAGGGGACTGATTACTAGTATTCTCTAGGGAGGGGTGAGTATTCTTCAAATACCGCCTGTTGTAACTCTGGCTGTCTGAGTAATCGTCACGTAGTTGGTGTCTCTCTTCAAAGAGACAGGCATGTTGTGGGCCATTACTAGGGGCGCCCCTTACTTCTACAGTGAGAGTACATCAATCCATATACCGTAAGGTATGAAAGAGCGGTATCCAAGAAGGTGGGACATGCATTCCAGTAATTGCTTTTTACGACAAAAGTAATACCTCATATATGCATGTTTGCTACTTGGTATGTCTCACACGGCCATCTCCAGCTCTATCTAGCCTTGAACCCCGCGTAAATACCGCCCGAGTGCCATCATTGGAAAGTAGTGGCGATAGTAGTCGTAGCCCAAATAAAAATGATTTGGGAATCCCGTGCCCGTGTATACTGGTTCAGGCCATGTAGACCCAAGGGTTTCCACCGGTCTTTGAGAGGAAACCAGCCACCGTATGCCGCGTTCAATAACGATGTCGGTGTGGGGAAGATGAGCCAGTAATCCCATGAGCGCCCATGCAGTTTGTGACGCGGTCGATCTTTGCTCCTTTCTCTCCGGACTCTGGTATGACAGCAAGGACTCACCCCATCCGCCGTCATCATTTTGCTGCGATTTCAGCCATTGCAACGCCGGCTGGACCATGGCGGGCACCTGTTGATCTTCTTGCAAAAAGTACGCCAGACCACACAGTGCATGACTAGTCCCATAGATGTAGTTGCACCCCCATCGCCCGAACCAGGCTCCGTTGGCTTCCTGTGTCGAGGCAAGGTATCGGATACCTCGCCTGCACGCTGCACGTATTGCAGGGAGAAGTTGGAATAATTGGCTGGAGTCCTTATCAGGGACTCGGCGAATCAGCAGTCCGAAAGCTTCCAGGATGCGCCCGGTGATGTCAGCGCAAGACGTATCACATAGACTATCCATGTCACTGAACGGGATCTTGTTGAGGAATAACTTGTCATTCTCCACATCAAAGGCAGCCCACCCTCCGTCCGGGTTCTGCATGCCCAAGATCCACGTAGCTGCTGCGATCACGGAGCTAGAATTGGCCGATATAGGGTCATGCTTCACTTGCGCAAGGATGATCGCTGCCGAGTCGTCTATATCGGGATAGTGGCTGTTCGTGTACTCGAAGCTGAACCCCCCGGGCGCAAGTCGAGGTCGGTATACACGCCAATCACCGCGGGGTTCGAGTAACTGGCGGTCTCGGATCCATTGAATAGCGCGATCGACAATCTGGTGATTTGGGGTCGCGGCGTCGGAGAGCGCAATGGACATCAGGGTCGTATCCCATACGGGCGAAACGCAAGGTTGAACCCTTTTGCCTTTTGCATCTTCCCATGCAAAGTTCTCGAGTGCTTCAATGCCAAGTCTCACAGGGGGGTCTTCCAGTTTGTACCCCTCCAGCACGAAGGCATACACACTTGCATGCATGGGGGGGAAGATTCCGGCCCAGTCGCCGGTCGGTTCTTGGCGCTCCAGGATCCATTTCATGCATTGTTTCAGTGCGTATGACCTGAGTAGAGGGATTGAGCGAAGACCATTCAGTTGATATAGCAGTTTGTCCAGCAGACTGAATGTCAATCCAGTGATGTCGCCCTGGGACAGCAGCTCCCAGATGGATGGACTGTAGGGCTCGCTTTTGTTAGTGGGATCTTGCCATAACTCGTCTAGATATTCGTTCTCCGCAAATACTCCGTTAGGGAGCGCGTAGACCGGTTGATGATGACAGATTATCAAAAGAGGGGCAATGGTTCCACGGGCCCAAGAAGCGAACTTGTAGATGTTGATTGGACATGCAGAAGGCAGCAGAATCAGCTCTACAGGGAGCTGGGGTACGGCCTTCCATGGAAACAAGCCAAAGGTTGCCAGGAAAATGCGAGTGAAGACGCGAACCTTGGCAACACCACCCGCATTGAGAACGAATGCTTTGGCTTGTTGCATGGCTGGGGCATCTGTACTCAGCCCTAACATTTTCAGCGCGAGATATGCTTCTGTGGTTGTCGAGACATCACCTGGATACTCAGGTGCTAGACCCCAGGAGCCGTCACTATTTTGCTGGGAGAGTATGTGGCGACAATAGGCCGCACCATCAGTTTTCAGGTCCAGTCCCAGAGCCTGTCGGAGAAAGATATATTCGGCTGTGATGGTGACATTTGAGCTCATCTCCCCACACCAATGCCCATCAGACCGTACCACATTATAAGCATAGTCCATAGAACGTTGTAGAGTTAGCCCTGCTTCGTGAATTAACCGCTCTCTCTCAGACAGGCCATCGTCGAATTGTCGATGTCCGGTCGTCATCTTGTCTAATGGTGTTGAGTGTTGAATGACTTTTGGAAGCCTGTCATTCAACTTCTGGACAGAGATCTGTGAAAGTCACAACGAAAGCTTTGTCAATATATGTCAGGTATGGATTTTCATTTCAGACATATTCAAAGAGCAACCTATTGAACTTGGTTTGCTTCTGCAGTTATCTTTTCTCGTAGGACAGACTTATCGCTGCACAAATCTTTCCGCGTTTCCTGCCACTGACTTGGCAAAGCTCCGTTTTTTATTTTTTAATTTTTTTTTTTTTTGCACTAAAAGAAAAAGTACGAAAATGTGATGCAGTTGCAGACCGCAATATACCCCTTGCGTATATCCATGGATACATCTCTTTTTCCCCGAGGTAGAGATCTTCCTGCAAGACCCACAGGGTTCGCAGAGGATCACAACAAGGACTTCCTTGATCAACTGAGTTCCGATGTGCGTAAATCACTAGGGCACAGTGTCTTAACAGCGATAGAATACCCAGCATATCACCTCGGGGCAAAATGGTTCAACCAATTGAAACCCCGCGACAAGCTTTTCTCGCTCATCCCCTCACAGTGATTCTTGTTGGCATTATTTTGAGCCTATTAGTGCGAAGATTGCTCTGGAATTTAAAGCAGCGAGAGCTGGAACGACTCCATGGCTGCGAAAGGCTTCACAATGAAGGCGGTTGCCTTCGATACGACTTTCTCGGTATCGCCAAGGCTATTAAATTAGGGTTTCATTTCAGGCGTCGAACCTCCCTTCCCTACACCAATGCCCTGTTCAAGAGATACGGAGAGACTTATGCTTCCAATGTCCTCGGTTATCGGCTCATATTTACCTGCAGTGCAGAAAACATCAAACATCTCTTATCTACCGCATTTGCCGATTTCGACAGTTCCCCCCTACGAAAGCCCTTATTTCAACCTATCACTCCAGATGGCATTTTCACCCTCGACGGTCCAGGATGGAAGAAAAGCCGAGACCAGTTGCGCAGTCGGCTTTCAAACCTCCGCAAGATTGTTGATTTGAACCAATGCGAGCGTCATTTTCAGGCTTTTCTTCAACATGTCCCGCCCAATGGGCAGGCGTTCGACGTTCAAGCTTGTGCTTTTGCTCTGGCTTTGGATATGCAGACCTTATTCTCGCTAGGGGAGTCGGTTGATGCACTTAGCTTTTGTCAATCCAGAGAAAAGAAGCAGTTTCTAGAGGATCTGCTTTTTGTCAAGGAGAAGATTGTGCAGGATGGTTTTCGTGGCCCGCTGCGTTATCTTTACCCTAAGCGACGGTTTCTGCATTGCTGTAAGAGGGCACGGAGATATGTGATAGCTCATGTATCTCGGCAACTCACAGGATGCAGTAGCATGAGCGAGAAAGCCGAAGGAGCTCAGCCCACCAACGCGGAGGAAGAGGTGTCTCTGTTGGCAGACCAGGCGCTGAGTATCCTGCTCGCAAATGACAGCATGAGCACCACCCTCTCGGGTCTTTTCTTCTGCCTTTCTCAGGATGAGCGAGTTGTAAAGAAGCTAACAGCAAGCATTCTTGACACTGTTGGGTTGGAACCTCCGACGTGGGGCCAACTCGGATCTCTACACTACGTCCGTTGGGTACTCCAGGAAGGTGAGAAACATTGCGGTAATATTTTCCGTTAGCATAAGCTAACATAACACCTCGTGAAGCGATGAGACTCTTCCCTGCAGTTGTTTTCAACGCCAGGGTAGCCAATAAGAATTCCACGCTGCCAACCGGTGGTGGGACTAACGGCAACTCCCCAGTTCTTATTCGGAAGGGTGAAATCGTGGTCTTTTCCACCTGGGCTAGGCATCGCCTCGGGAAAGACTTTGGCGAGAATCCAGACGAATTCTATCCGGAACGGTGGGAACATCTAAGTGGTGACATGATTGGTTTTATCCCGTTTAACAAGGGGCCTCGAGCCTGTCCTGGTCGTAAGAGTTCTTTCCCAGTATTGGGTCGCTTATTGACACCGATGCAGAGCATTATGCCATGATTGTGCTCACGTACATTGTGGCTCGAATATTTCAGACATTTTCAACGGTCTCTAATTATGATACACGAGAATGGACGGAGAGGATTAGCATGACGCTTGAGAACGAGAATAGGGTTCTCATAGGTTTGAGTTAAAATATCGTGAATAAAGTTTCTGTAGGGGTATGCAGGTCCGTAGGATCTGCTCCATTTCTCGAGATTCAAGTAGAGATATCACTCTCTATGATAGACATGTTTTTCCTTTGTCAGTCCTGCTAAGACTGTAGGATGAGCCTCGTACAGTCCACCGGAGTGCCATCCAGACGCGGTGCGAATAATGTCGGCCTGGCTTAATAAATACCGGGAAGCATGACAAACCTCTTAACCTTGTACTTATCCCCAAATTCCTTCCGGTAGCGGTGCTCCTTCTTCCTAGCCCATATCGCCATTTGCACACTTCCGATAATGATAAAAATAAGAATGCTCAAACTGAGTCCACTAACAAACCAAATGCCTATCCAGGCAATAATCTCGAATAAATAGTTAGGGCAGGTCACAACACCGAATCCAAATCCGTATGGCACGCCACGTTCAGGAGTCCCGGGACGACGGAGATCGCGGAGCACAAAGTGGGTGTTCAAGTTCGCCAGTTCCCCAAAGGCAAAGAGGACAAGGCCTGCACAACATAGTACAGGATTGCTTGGTGTCGTGTCAGGCCGAAAGGCCCAGTAGGCCATGTTGCAGCTCATCACGCAGTAGTAGGCACTGTTTAGGACAATCTTGCGCGCGGGCATTGTGACTTTACTGAATCGGTGGACGAAGATAGACTCATACTCACGTTTTACGAAGTGGATTATCAACAGCGCACAGAGAAGGAGCTGAAAACTGCTCGGCTTGGGGATGGTGCCGTGGTTGGAGTACAGATATGGACGTAGTTGAAAAAGGAAGAGTCCTGGGATGAAGACTGGACCGAGGTATTCGGTGATGAACACGGCTCGCCATGAGATCTGAGGACCTGGATGGGCAAAGATAGGGGTATCAGTCTGGATCACGCCTAAGGTGTGGTGGTGTGAAAATACCAAGGTCCTTAACGGTAATTACATCCATGTCCTTGACTCCGGCTTCTTCAATGGTAGTCTCCTTAGACCTCGCAACCAAGATGCCATCGCTCTTTTTGGTGATCCTCAGGCGAAAGATAGATAACCCCGACATTTGAGCAAGAACATCGTAAAGTTCCTCGGTTGATTTATGCGGATCGATGCGGACCTTCTGTGAAAGGCTTTTGATTGGTTTTCCTGCGTTGCTAGTTATTAGCAATTCAGTGGATTGCCAGGTGCACTTACCCCTGGGGTGAATAGCCACCCTGATGGTGACCAGTGCCATTGGCCTGAACGACATTAACTAATTCAAATTTGAGACTAAGATGAAGAAATATTCGCCACAGCTCAACATTGCTGTAGGACCATTAAAGAATAAGAACACCAGAAAGGAGAGCCCAAAGTACTAATAGAGATAGTGACATATCATCACGTGATCATAACATGCGCAACCTACAATAACTGCTTCTGGGACCTAATGACGTTCAAAAGTAAGCCTCGACAAACTTAGACATGCGTATACAGGTACCTTAAATTAGCCTGGGTTGAAAAGATCTGTGGAGTGGGGTTAAAGTACCGAAGGACTGAGAACTTGCTACACAGGAAAACCTGAAATGAATACTCGCTTGCCCCACAATTCAGCCAGCTTGGACAGCTAGATGACATTTATATGACATCTATCACGGCAAAGGACTCGAGCTTTGCTATTATTATTTCACAGCCAACCTCACGATTACTACGTATAGTTTTAGCTAACCTCAGGCTCTCCACTTCTCTACGCGAGATCTGCATCCTGGGCCAATCAGGTCGTTTGTTTCGTTTCCAACACATCCACCCGGTAGTCCGGGATGGCAGGAGATCTCTGAGAAAGAGGTATAGTGCTACCAGACAGCTGACAGGTTTTGGACTTTCTTGGTCATTCCACGGGAATCTGTAAGAATATGCCGGAGGGCTTGGGGGCTTGGTGAACTATAAATAGAGCTCGATCATCCTCTAATCTCGGGGACTTAAGTGATCGCATACCATTAGTCTTTTACTATTGAACGCATTTGCCACACTATTATCCTGTCGCAATGTCTTCCGAATATCTTGAGTCAGGACGCTATTACATCAAATCCAAAGAGAGCGGAGAATATCTTACCGTGTCTCAGGAGGATGGTAGCATTGTAGCGCGGCCCGAGAAGGAGAAGCCTGTGAGACAGCATCCCATGCCGATAGTATTACCTGACATGCTTACACCATTCTAGTTTGAGTTTAGCTCTGCAGACGAAAACGGGTTCTCTATTTCCTTGGAAGGAGGCGATGCCCTGGGTATTCAAGATGAGACTTTGGTTGCTGGAGCATCTTCGGCGGTTTGGAACGTGACAAAGTCTGAAGCCCAGCACGCTTGGGTGTAAGTCAGCAAGGAATCCTACACCGTTCTTTCTTGCTCACCTGTGGTAGCTTCGTAGAGGTAGACGGATCAAAAGGCTGGTGGCTCAATGGAGAAGAGCCAAAGACTGTGAGTGTCTCGCATCTAAGATGTATTCAACCTTCTAATCAAGGCCCTTAGGTCAATGTCCGACCCCTCGCCGTTGCCCCTTGCTACCCACCACAGTACCCAACCTCGGAGCTGTTTGTCCTTGAAAGTGCCTGAGAAGCGCAGGTTTGGAACCCCACAATAAAGTGACGGGGTGGAGAAGAATGTGGGACATTGATATATTAGCCAGATTTCTCCTCCATATAGCACAATCGAGTGCTCGGGCGTTACATTGTATTTGGATACAATCACATTCAACATTGGAAGTAGCAAAACAGGAAACTCTGAACGGATTAGCGCCATAAACTATACGCTGCAACTACTCATTTTAATAGAAACGTACAGGTTCCCGCCAGTAAGCCGGCTAATTTTGCTAAACAAGGAAACCGATACAGGATGTTAGAATAGAGTCATAGTAGTCTCATAACTCTCTACCAATAGTGATAAACTACCATGAAAGGAGAGAAGACTGCAAATGTAGATAAACATTACAAGGATTTTAAATCACTCCAAAATCAGTCCTGTCCCTTTTTGGTCTTCCGGTCGCAAAAGGACACAGCTGCCCATTTCCTTTTCCATGCCTACCTCCGTTCCTGCGTCCTTGGCGTCTTGATGTTGTGCCGAAGAATTTCTCACCCATGTGGCATGAATTAGAGCTTGCGTGCTATAACTCCATTAGACATCTCCAAATGAAGGGTGGCTGTCACCGTTCTGATCTGCCAGCTTTATCAAAGTGGACCGCTAGGCGGTCAAGCACCTACTTCTTCCGTTCAGTGTTACTTAGTTAAATAAAATCAACTTCATCAATCATCATCAAACTGATCATCAAGTAATCAACTACTGAACGTCGATTACAGGGGCTTGTTTCGAATGAAAGACAGTTCTACCATAGTTCTCGGGTTACTAATAAGCCCTTCCCGTTCGGGCAAACCTTCCAACACGAAACAAAATAGAAGGTCGCAAGGGACACAGCTTTGATTAAAACAAATAGAATAAAAGACAAAACAAAAACATACAACAGGAGGGATTCGCTGGTGGTCACCCACCCAACTACTAACCTCCCGGCGTGTGGCTTAAGTACGGCTGAGCGGACGGGAAGCCCTGTTCTCCACACCCTATGGTCGTATGTACTATGTTCTTAGATGCGGAGGATTATAATGACGGATGTAGTGTACAGATATGAAAATGAACAGACAATACCGCCGTGGAAACTGATCAGTTGAGGAATTGTTTGTCATGGACCACATACACTCTTCTATTGAGAAACCCTGAGATGGTGCGGAATAACTCTCATGTGTACTCATTTCATGACCATAGAGTGTCTTCAGACACGGCCAACCAAGATGGGCTTCCGCGCCGAAAGCAAACCAAGTAAGATCATAGTTTCTGTTGGATCGTCAAACAGCCCTCCGAATATCCCGATGACCAGACCAGCAGTAATCCTTGCTAGCACAAATTCTGGATTGGACATAGAGACTCATAGAAAGACAGAGACGGAGTAGCCCCAAATAATTATTGTTAGGGATAGGAAGTCCAACGCACGACCTTCAAAGTGCCAAATGATATTTTGGTAGAGCGGTATTGAGAATTAGGATGATTCAAAAAGATCAACTCCATCTCAACGGATTCCATGGGTCTCTATTACTCCAAGCAGAGACCTCTCTCCTTCGCAAGCTACATTCACTAATGGCAGCTCCGTGACATAGTATCAACCAACCTCCTGCCCTTTGATTCATTCTGTCCTCAATCACCGTACTCCCTGCAGGGCCTTCTTATCATGCGAATTTACAGTTAGGTGTGTACGGCGGTTTAGCAGCATGTCGAGCCTACGGCCCTAGAAGAGTTTCAAGGGCTGTCCGGTCACTGATACTAAAAAACCTCAGGTCTCGGAAACTGAATGGCATGGTGAGATTGGATCCATAGACTATCTTCCAAAGCCACTGATTGATTCTATGAATCATGAATGACCATGTCTACCAGTGAGCTTCAATAGCATAGAAGACCACTCCTTCATGGATATTAATTCGGTGGTATTCGACTCTGTTGGCTGTGTGTGAATGACAAGAATCCATCCGCGTATCCTAAAATAACAACCACTCCATGGTTTGTGCCTCGGAAAGAATCTCTACGAAAGCATTCAGTGCCGTCGGCTAGTATATTGCTCGCAGCTGATAAGCTTAGCCATGTTCCTCCTCGAACCCGGATGACGTTGACCAACAAATCCACCCATGTGTATTGGTGCGGTGTACTATGATCTTCGGTGTCGGCCGCCTAATGTTGGGGCTACTTTGAAGCTGAATGTAGAATGACATAGAAGACTCCGTTATCAGCCAAGCCAAATAAGCTCTCAGTGGGTGTTTAGCGGCAAGGGTATCAGAGTATGGCTTAGATAAAAAGGTAATAAGTTTCAATCAGCTGCAGGTAGATCCAATGAAAGGCTATGTTGAAGGGGTCAAGCTATCTCTCACTGGGGGACCTGGTGCTACCTCGGAGAATTTTATTTGCCGTGGGGCGCAGTCCTATAATACTGCAAGGGCGGATTGAAGTTATAAAGCTAATTTTGTGCCATGGTGCGCCGAAGAATGTTATGATTTAACCCCAGTCTCCACTGTAACAAGAACCGACACGAAGAAGTTGTGAAGACCTTACCCGTCCTCGGATGTGCTCCATTACCCACCCGATCTTGCCCATACAGGCCACTTGCCCTACCGAGTCAACATCATCTGGTGCTGAGAGAAGAGAATATGAAGACATTGGTTTTTTGCGGGTGGGGAGCACATACCCCGGAATGAAGAAATAAGGCCACCACTCGGCCCGGCGATACGATGTAGATCTGCTTGGCAATGCGGCAGGACAGCACAGCCTGGGGCAGCATTTGTTCTAAATTTGACATAACTTAGAACTATCTCTCATACAATTCTGGTGCCAGACATACTTGGACTCTGTACCTGAGCCCCATAGATAAATATGGCCTCTCGCCGCCCACTACCCGAACTAAAACAACATCATATCCCAATCTACAAGCGCTAGGTCATCATATACCTATTTTTTATTATTCTTTGCCAAACATCGGTATCATCAAAATGAAGTGGACCGCTATTTTGATCGCTCTCAGTGCTGTCTCTACCCAGGTACAATGCCTTTTTATCCCCATAACTGTTTCGCCGTAACCTAACAAAGTACCTATCTAGGCTCTCGAATCGCGCGACTTCGATGGCAAGGTCACTTGCGGTGGTGGCTTGCCTGCCGATTATAAAGCAATCAAGGGTGGTATCGATTATCTAAACGGCGTTGGTGGCACACCTGTGGAAGACCCGAATAAGTGTGGCCGGGTGAGCTGCTCCTATAATTCGGCCATCTACATGTGTAACTGGGTAAGTCAATCACTAAATGGCGTACTTGAGGAGCTCTGACAAGATACGCAGACCAATGAGAAACAAGCTCTCAAATCATTTGCCACGCTTGCCTCGGGTGCACAGGCAATTCTTGATAAATGTACGAATGATTTAGGCACTGTTGGGAAGGTTGAGGCTCCAAATGGATGGGGTGTGGAGGTTGCCTATGCTAGCTGTTAGATGAGACTGTCAAGGGCGGTTTTCGACCCCAATTCATAGTCCGAAACTTCCTGTGGAGGACTAGTAAGGCTGCTAGTTTATAATGTATTAGTTCGATCTTGAGATGTGTTTAATCTGTTGCTTGTCCTAAGGTGCATGATATGTGGCATGGACATAAATTCATATATTTTATCGCGCCACGTATACAATATAGTCCTTATGATTCTATGGTACTTGGAGGACTAGGGTCCCTTTGGTCTCATTTCTCAATTCAGTAGTAAATCATATTGTCGAGTATTTGGTTCGTCTCTGAATAGATAAGCACAAAAATCCCTGGCTATAGTATGTTTTTTTTTTTTTTTTTTTTTTTTTTTTTGCCTTTCTTTACAAAATGGATGAGAAGGAAAAGAAAGAGAAATATCAAAAAATTAGCACTTTGGAGTCTAAGTATACCGTTATAAATACAAGGCTATCAGTCTACATTTTCAACTATATGTTTCCGAAATAAACGTTTCCTGACAATATAGATTGCCCTAGCATATACCTGAAGCTATAAAGAATAAGGCATATCCGCTCCCGCCTTGCACTTAGATCCACTCAGCCCTAACCAGCACTATGAATATTACTATTACTTCCAAAACATTCGATATCTTGAATTATCTCATACTTACCCTTAATATATCTACTCACACAATCACATACGTACAGCAGACCTTCTTTGTCGATCCTACTCGACTAAAATCCTATATGGCATCGAGATCGTGCCTTAAACACCTGATGCCAACATGATCCCTAGCATTCTTCTTACTAAGTTCCCTTTGTATCATTTGTTGGCTTAGCATCTGAATATCTTATCAGAAGCCCACTTCATAATTGCCAGTGGCATTCCAGTAGCATATCGACAGTAATTCTCTTGTTCTCCCATGCATACATTGAGCCAAGACATAGTGGACAATCCCTCCTAGAACTGATATATATCCAACCAAGCTTAACTCGCTCTCTTCCAGGCACGAACAAATCATAACAGAAGCACAGAGACATGACGTAACCATCGCCAGAACACCATCAAGCAAACTCTTTCCCAAAAAACTCTACCATCCACGAGACCTTCATTTTAGTACACCCGAACTCCAGTCCTTACCCCACACCCGGAGTAACATGGCAGAAAACCCAACCCGAAAAGCGGTACCCCGCCGCCGAAAAATTCTCTCGATACCCGTGCGCTAGACCTATTCGGGCTATCGTAGGCTACGCTCGGTCGGGCCGGCGCGTCTCAATTTGGCATGTCACGGGCCGTGTGACGATTGTGTAGGCTACGTTGACTTGATTGGGTATAGTGCCACAGGGGTAGAGGTTCTGGGTTACATTGATAGAGGGATTTTGATGACATATAGTTTTTGGGTGGGTTTTGAGAGTGGATTTCTTTTAGTAACGGTGGTGAAGGAATATTTAAAATCTGGTGGGTTTGGGAGAGGTTGTTTGATTGTGTGGTTTTATACCTCTTTTAACTTAATGCTGAGAGTTACGATTATCAATTGCTATCGATACTAGAGTTATATATTGAGAGATTCTAGTGAAAAATAAGACACGGAGAAGAGAGGAAAAGTTCGGTATACTCAAAATGGCCGCAAAACCACAGATCTGCGTCATCGGGTCCCTCAACATCGACTTCGTCACATATGCCCGCCGCTGTCCCGGGCCTGGCGAAACGCTAACAGGTTCCTCCCTGTCCATCGATGCAGGCGGCAAAGGCGCCAACCAAGCGGTTGCATGCGCACGAGCAGCTTTTACCTCCAGAACCCAGCAAGATGTGGATGTGCGTATGATTGGTGCAGTCGGTGCGAATGATCCATATTATCCGACGTTATTACAGCCAGCATTAGAAAAGTCAGGCGTGGATACCACGGGAATCGAGCAAAGATCAGACTGCCAAACAGGCTCGGCGACTATCATCGTGGAGGAAGGCGAGCAAGGGGAGAACCGCATTGTCGTGGTACCGGGAGCCAACCATGATGGAATGAATGATGTCGATAAGCTCCTTTCCGTTGTCCAGACACAGTGTCCTGCTCCCCCGCAGGTCGTGGTTCTGCAGGGAGAGATTCCGAGGTCAACTGTGATTGGTCTGATGCAGCATTATAATAAGAGCGAGAATCCGACGAATGTCGTCTTGAATATTGCACCCGTGTATCCGGATGGTATTCCCCTGGCTGCATTGTCCGGCACAGCTGTCTTGATCATGAATGAAACGGAGACTATCCAGATGGCGGAATCAATTCCTGATTTCCCGGTGGGATCTCAAACCGAAGCCGATCTGCAACCAGAGCTGTTGGCTCCACTGTTCCACCAGGTGGCTAAGATTCCCATTGTTTTGATCACGCTCGGTGCGAAGGGGGTGTTCTTCTCAACGGCCACCGGTCGGAACGGCTCTGTTCGCGGCGTGCGTGTTAAGAATGTGGTGGACACCACCGCCGCTGGAGATACCTTTGTGGGCTACTTTTCGGCTGAATTTGCGAGGTACGCTGCCACGGGACAGCCTCTCGAGGACTTTGACGCTTTGATCGAGCCTGCGGTACAGCAGGCGAATCAGGCAGCCGCCATGTGTGTGCAGAGAAAGGGCGCCATTGAAAGTATCCCATTTGCATATGAGATCACAGATCGCCAATGAGGCCAAGCAGTACCCGCGAAATGCAATCAAGACAGATGATAATGAATAATGTACCGATCAATCTACCGCTTCTTCGTCGTACTGTGAAATGTTCCAGCCGCATCGCAGATCATCAATCTCAGAATCTAGTTTAATTCCAGTTACCGTAGTAATACTACCCAGTAGATTGAGCAGGATTGATTGCTGCGATTTGTGGGTCATCTCTGGCGCGACGGTGAGAAGGCTAGCGATCAGGATCGGGTCCCACTGCTCCTTGAACTCATTGCTCGTAGCGATTCCTGCAATGGCTTGAGCGTGCCAGATGCGGGAGATGAAACGTTTCGGACCCGGTAATGTCTTCAGTAGCCTTGGCTTGTGAATAAGTAAGAGGAATGAAGATATATGGTAGATAGTGTTGGCCAAAAGTGCAAGAGCCGACGTGTAGATAAGAATGGGAAAAGATGAGCAGTTCCCAGAATTAATCTCGTCGGCCTCCACACCGCTAATGTCTAAAATCGGCCGCATCTCCACGTGGCGGGTGTGGTACCATTCGTGACAACTGGTCCATATAGACGTCCACCGTGACGTGAAGTCTGTTTGAAGTAAGGTGTGCACGGCTAGCTGCCCTCCACGTTCCGAACTTGAGGATAGCGTGTCAGATGGGCTGAAAAGGAGGGACAAAGTATCCGCTAGAAGAAACAACACACGCAGGAAGACCCATTTTGCTGGTCGTTGTTGTGGCACTAGTGGAAATGGGCCATCAAGTAATAACTGTGAGCGGTATGACATCAATGGCGCTTTTGCACTAATGATGCCGGCAGCAAGATCTTGGGTACAGATGTCAACCTTGTCAGTTTGCTAAGAGGGTGGATGAAAGTGGGATAGCGTACCAATTCGCGAGTGGAGCAGCCACCAGGGCTGGTTTAGCACGCCTTGTGGGGTCCTTGCAAAATCAAGAGTACTCAATCCACGAGTGCGAGCTCGTAGAAAATCCCGCCATTGTCGCGGATGGGAGAACAAGAAGTCGTGCAACATCAAGAGGGCTTGCCCCATTGACTTGATAGGATCGTCCGCGTGGGCAAGACCACGTTCAGCCTCTTGCTGAAGTGTAACATTCACCCCGATGGCATTGTTGTTTTGTTGGAGTGAAGAATGAGTCAAAGCAAGCGCCATGATGGCAGCCAACAGTGGTCGCGAGGTCTTGGCTAGGAGCAATGCGTGGATCTCAAAGCCGCATTCCGGGTCCCCAACATCGATCCACGGGGCCAGATGGTAGCGAAAGTAACGCAGCAGACCAATCTCATCAGCTCCACTGGCCGGAATGGGATAAGTCGGGTTGCTGGTGATGGGGAGACGGGAGCTAGAGCAGCGATGGCCCGAAAAATACGCCAGACTCCGACTCTTGGCAACGGTCCGCGAGTTATCTGGGAGCTGTGAGGCAGTACTAGAATCCGAAAAAGTGGATGCCCGGGATATATCGGCGTCAACCCCTGAAAGATATGCAGGCCGGTTGAATTCTTCAGCGTCGGCATGATCGGCAGTGGCCAGTTCAACGTCTTGTTCGACTATAGAGCTTTGGGTAGCACTCGCGCCCGGAATTGTACTGGTGCTAGTCCCCTGGCCATTGGCAAAAGGCCCACAGTTCAATGTTATGTCTGACGTCGCCGGGCGGTCATCAATAAACTACTAGCCAATTAGCAAATTTAATGTCAAAGAACGTATAGAACCATTCTACCTGGATCGCATTATAATTCGCAGCCCTAGTAGCTGGCCCATTTGTGGACTGCGTCGTTGGATTCGGCACTGGCACAAAGGTAAGATCGGCGCCATACCGACACGAGAAACCCTTTGCCTCGCAATTTTCACAGCGAGGTTTTCGTTCATCACCTGAAATATCCTGGGGTCAGCCAGCGGAACATGAAACATGTGGGGAAAGCTATACACTTCCTTCTCCGCCGTCGACACGTCCAACAACCGGTACGGACACGTTTTTGTTTAACCGGAGTTGGTTTGCTGGAGGGCATAGCGTGTTGACGGTGTTGTTTGTTGTCTGCAAGATTATGGAGAAAGACCGCCGAAAAGAGGACGTCGAGCCTCCGCACCCCGAAAATGAATAATTATCCGAAGTGGGTCCGGAGCCGGCACGAAAACTGGAGAAGCGTCCAGAGTCCTTTCTTGGCGCCGCGTTTGAGTGGATTTTAAATACCCCGATGTAGTCAACATTTGTCAGAAAGGGCAAATAAGAGTGTAATATCACATTTCTGATATATAGCCATGCTGCAACCTTAGCAGGCCATATATCGCCCAAATAGACCATACCATCCTAAGAGTTGAGTGCTCTGAGGATAGATTAGTAACGCTTCAAACAGAGTAAAAAGCCGTGCCAAGCAAAAGTCTCCCGCACTAGGATTTTAGCACCACTGAGCTTGTCCCTCATCCCAATTCTAGAGGCTTGACTCACGAGGGGGGAAATTATTACCTAACTTTAGCCCTAATGCACCACGTGAAACTAGGAACTCATCGTTCGATGGTCCCAATTCGGTGAACAGAGGCTCCAGACCCCTCGTTTTGGGTTAACGACGTGCATTGGGCAACATGCCATTGCCAAGGTGGCGGCAAAAAATAAGCCCCAAACTCTGCGGTCTCCATACAAAGTTAAATCGAAAAATAGAAAAATAGAAATTTCGTTAACCATGTCACCTGGAGAGGAAGGGTTTTCGGCCATTATGGGTCACTCCAAGAGTGGATAGGCCCGATAGGGACGTGTATATATTTCCCCAGATCCCACATGGTCCCTTCCCCGGAATGTCCCCGGACTCATCTTCCTTCGCTACATGAAAACCCCTTGTCACAATGACCGTCGACACGTCCTCCGATCGGGAGGCCAATGACTTCCAGCATGTCCAGGTTGCCAAAACATCGATGTGGCGATCCCTGATGAATAACCCCAAAGTGCTTTTTATAGCATTCTTCGCCTCGTATGTTGCCTGTAACAATAATGGTGGTGTGCCCACATAACTGACAACCATTTAGCTTTGGTGGTTTTGAGTATGGCTACCAGCAAGGCGTACTGGGACAGTCGCTGGTGATGACCCGCTTCATGGAGAACTTCCCCTCCGTGGTGAACTCCTCCACAGCCACGGGATGGTTGACTTCAATTCTGCAGTTGGGCGGAGTTGTAGGGTCCTTGTCTGCAGGTGTCTTGGGCGAACTCTATTCGCGAAAGTACACTATGTTTGTCGCATGCTGCTGGGTTATCCTAGGGAGTTATCTTTACGTTGGTGCCACGGAGGGCAACCCGTCACTCTTGTACGCCGGACGATTTTTCACGGGCTTAGGCGTTGGTTTGTTTAGCGGTGTCGGGCCCTTGTACAATGCCGAGTTGGCAGCGCCCGAGATGCGTGGTCTTTTGGTATCTTTCTATCAGTTTGCCACCATTCTTGGAATCATGATTTCCTTCTGGGTGGGTTACGGAAGTAACTACATTGGGGGTACGGGCGAGACGCAGTCGGACATGGCATGGCGCCTGCCCTCCATCGTCCAAGGTATCCCGGCCGTTTTCCTAGCCTGCGGCATCTGGTTCATGCCTTTCTCTCCCAGGTGGCTGGTCAAGCAGGACCGGGATGAGGAGGCCCTCACCACGCTTGCCTGGATACGGAAGCTGCCACAGGACCATGAGCTGGTTCAGATGGAGTTTCTGGAGATGAAGGCAGAAGCCCTTTTTGAAAAGAGGGCCTTTGCCAAAGCGACACCCTGGCTGGCTGAAAGAGAAAACAAGAATGTCTTCATGAGCCAAATCGCACAATATGCGAACTGCTTCCGGACCATGGGCAACTTCAAAAGGGTCTGCACTGCATGGCTGGTTATGTTTTTCCAGCAATGGAGTGGTGTCGATGCCAGTAGGTCTTCTTTCTCTCCAAGTCCGCTTGAAAATTTGCTAACGAGACGTACAGTTATCTACTACGCGTCTAATGTTTTCACCAGTCTTGGACTTACAAGTGGTACTGTGGCTCTCTTGGCGACTGGAGTGACTGGCGTGGTCTTCCTCATCAGCACGATGCCGGGCATGGTGTGTAAATGAAATTCCAAGTCCGTCTACAATCGCACATCGCACTAATTACAAATAGTTGGTCATCGACAAAGTCGGTCGAAAGCCGATGCTCTTAGTCGGTTCGCTGGTGATGTTACTCAGCATGGTAATTGTCGGAGTGATCGTGGCCAAATTCCGGCACGATTGGCCTTCTCACGAGGCCGCTGGCTGGAGTGCTGTCGGTAAGTGTCATCATTCTGCCCCATTTTCACTAGTTTTTCATAGATCCAGATTAGGCTAACTAAGGCGACAGCACTTATCTGGCTCTATATTGCCGGCTTTGGTGCCACCTGGGGTCCCTGTTCATGGACCTTGGTATCGGAGATATTCCCTCTCTCTATTCGTGCTAAGGGTGCCTCGATCGGAGCGTTTAGCAACTGGATCAACAACTTTGCCATCGCCTTCTTTGTACCACCAATGCTGGAAGCATGGGCATGGGGTACATATATTTTCTTTGCCGTGTTCCTGGGTGTCGGCATAGTCTGGGTGTGGTTCTTCCTCCCAGAGACCAAGAATGCGTCGCTCGAGGAGATGGATCGGGTTTTCAAGAGCAATACCGGAGAGCAGGACGCCGAAATGCTGCGTGAGGCACAGAGAGAGGTGGGCTTGACCGCATGCATCGAACGGTTATCCAAAGGTCCGGTACCCGTCGAGAAAGATAGTTATGGGTCACATCTCGAGCAGGTGTAAAGCGGGATTCCGATGTGCCACAATACTGAATATATATGTATAATGCTGTAGTAGACGTTTATAGACGTTGAATGGTGATGACTTGATCATAATGAATATTGGATCGCTAGCATCGCCCACGTAGGACCGAGGCTATCTTGATAACTCCATGCGATAGTGCTGCTTGACGTCTTTCAGACAGCAGAGCAAACAGGTTTTGGAGCCAGAACGATGCACTACATACCAGGTGGGTGTCAATCGCCTGGTTCGTGGCTACAGCCGTTCAATACCTGCTATACAAGGCGTGACGCATTCAGATGCGTTCTGGGGACCAAAATAGCGTTGGTTGTTTGCCAGGCAGCAGAAGCCCCGTCGCATGTGGAAATCGTCAAGTCTTCTGGTTGTGGCAAAGGCAGTACCTGCGTAATCAGATAACTGATAGAATCTCGTTCGTCTCATAGCCCCAGACTGCTTCAAGATCTCTAAGTCGCCATAGCGCCCCCCATCCTGTTGTTTGCTCGATGGTTCTGAAGAGCTTGGCCACAGCTATGTGTTCGCGCCGATGAGTCAAAAGCTTTCCAGCGATATATAAGGGCTGAATTGCATTAATGAGGTTACCCGGATGTGGATTGGTCAGCGAAATGCCGCATACCCTCCTTGCGTGCCAAACAGAGGACGTCAAGTGACTTGAAGAGGGGAGCAGTATCGCGGGGGGTTTGATCTCCAGCAGCAGGATACAGGATGTGTGATACAACTGATTGCTGGATATAGCCGCCTGGTGAGCATAGAAAATCTCCGGAAACATTCGATCCCCTTGCATACTGGTAGACTTGGCGGGGAGAATCGCTGACGGCCGTTGTTCCAGCCAAAATTGCAGTTCGTCCCACAGTCGCTTCCATTGCTCCTGGAACGGTCGTGGGTCAGTAGTGTCGAATTCTCCTAGTTCCAGGTGCCTTGTACGCCTGCACACTAAATCGCATGCTTTGGCGCACAGATATACGGCCCAGTTTGCGTGCATATCTGGAGTCAGACGGCTCTGATCCAAAAATAGCTCCCGAACACGTTTTTCGTTGTCCTCAATACTTTCTGAAGCCCCGCCCATAGATCCAGCAGGAACCCACTTGTCAAGAGGAAGAACCGTCCTCTCTGCACCGTTGGAAACAATGACTCCACACAGCTCCATTCGAACATAGCACCAGAAGACAGCTTGTAAATGGCCTCCAGAGAAACCGTTGACATTGAAGCAGTCAAACAAAGCCGCACAGCCATCCACGTGACGTCTCCAATCTTGCGGACTGACGGACATTAACTCCATGACCGCTAAAACACAGGCGGTCACCAGCACATTTGGATCCTTTGCTTGCAAGCCGGGAGATACCCAACGGATTGACTCCTGATAGAGCTCTAGACTGTCATGGCAGTTGCGGAGACCCGCCTTCCTTTCCGTCTGCCGGGCAGAAAAGGCAAGGATGGCGTAGAATAATCCGGGGGATTCTCGCGCTAAAATCGGAATGTGGACCCCAAAGTGGCGGGCTTCATCGAATTTGTCGAGATAGGGCGCACATTCTGTGATCCAATTCTTCAGATAGCTGATCAATCGAGCCTTGGGTACGGGAGACCTCGCAAAAAGATCTACGTCATGCCGGAGCTCAGAAAGGCCCGGCTCGGTTGGCGCCTCGACGAGGTATGATTGTTTTGGGGTGGAATCAGCAACGGCTGTGAAAAGAGCACTTCGGAGCTCCTCCTGTAATTCAAGGAAACGTGGATGCGCTGCGTAAGAGCTCTCCGACAGTGAATGCGTTCCTGGTGAGAGGATTATCCCCTCCCCCGTTGCTTGATGAGATGAAACAAGGGGATCCATTCTCTATGATTTTCGATGAATTGAAACCAGGCGGACTTTTATTCCTGCGAATCACCGGAGGAAACAACACGCGTCCCCAGCGTGGTAGGCGGTCAGGCGTGCAAACACTAATCCCGATCTAGCTCCATAGTAGGCATCCCAACACATTATGGGACTCTGATTGATCAAAGTTTCACCGCCTTCATTCTGTCACCATGTCTACGCTCTGGAATTATTGATGGGCTGTTAGCTGCAACTAAGTCAGAAAATCTCTCAGAGACTGGACTTGGTTTTGGTTTCTCATAGGTATTCATGAATGTATCTACATGACTTTGGGAACCAGTGTTACGCTATTTTGTACCTTCTTACGAAAGTCACATTACGGTGTATACGAGTTTCTTAAAACTACATATTGAATATATATATATTTCCGAGGCAGTGAACCGATACCCTAGTATTGCGTACCACACCTCGATTTTGGCCCAATGCTGGCGAGAAGCGGAAGCGCTAGGGCGGAAGATACCGAAAGTTAACGTAAGCAAGCTTAACAAGCTTAACGCAGGTTTCTTTCACGTATGTACATGTGCATTTGTACAATGTAGAAGGCATGGCATAGTGAGTACATAGTTCGCCGCTAATTAAATAATTTTCTTTCTATATATGCTACTGACTTTATCAGCCTAGTACATACGACCATAGGGTGTGGAGAACAGGGCTTCCCGTCCGCTCAGCCGTACTTAAGCCACACGCCGGGAGGTTAGTAGTTGGGTGGGTGACCACCAGCGAATCCCTCCTGTTGTATGTTTTTGGAATTTTATATATAAGTTATATATGCCTGCCTGCAATCATTGTGGCTTGCATGGCTTGGTTGATAATATTAATTAGTGTGCTTCAATGTAATTCATTCATCTAGGTCTCGGCAGTAGTGAGGTTGAAGTTATATTATCACCAAGGCCCCGGAAAATTAAAATAAAATAACACATACAATTCCCTAGACATCAAAGTAACAAAATACAAGAGACTACCAAGCACATCTAGCCAAAATTCCTTTCGGCCACCTCCGGACCGCCGCTTTACGCAACTCATCCAGACAAAGAATACCCAAGCCAAAAGCAGCAGGTAAGAAATAATGCTCTGCTGGCACGCTACTTGTATCCAATACCTCCTGGAAAGGAGGAACATATAACCAGAAGATGGCCATGCAGAGAGCGAAAGCAATCGCCGGAAAAAGAAGGAGATTTTGCGTATCCTTGTTGAAGGCCGGAGGATGCTGGAAGATGGATAGGCGGCGGGTTCGAACAGCCATCAGGTTGAACCATTGCCTAGATGGTGTTAGGTAAGGCTTCATAGCTATAATAAGTAGCGATGGCAGAGGAATGGGACTTACATGACGACCAAGTTGATGAAGTAGATCGAACTGGCCTCGTTTAGACGGGCCTGGTAGTAGTCCGGGTCTACGTTCGAGGGAACGGCTCCGAATTTGAACCATAACGCTGAAAATGGGATCCCGCTGCGTTCGAGGTACCAATATGCCATGGCGAAGGAGGCCACACTTTCCAGCATACCGAGAATACCATAAGCGTGGAATACTAACTTCCAGTTCACGAGACGGTCGCGCTTGGGCTTGCGTGGTGGACGCAGAAGAACGTCGGCTTCCGGGGCTTCGTAGGCTAGAACGGTAGCGGCGGCGCAGTCGGTGAAGCAGCTATTTACCGTGAGATTGGATAGTCCTTGACGAATATGGGTAAAAGTGTGTACTTACCAGATGATGATCATGAGGAATGACGAGAGAACTTGAGGAAGGCCAAACATAACATTAGTGAAGACAGGCCAGAATTCGGAAAAGGAACCAGCAGGCAGCAAGTAAACAATGGTCTTTTTTAGGTTATCAAAAACAACCCGACCATACTGCACGGCTTCCACAACTGCCGAAAAGCTGTCCAGAAGGACCATGTCAGAAGCTTCTATGGCAATGTCAGAGCCACTACCTAGAGCAATTCCAATGTCGGCAGCCTTGAGAGATGGAGCGTCATTGACTCCATCCCCAGTCATACCGACAATCTCGTCCCGTGCACGGAACTCCCTGACAATGCGAAGCTTCTGTTCTGGTGTAGTTCTTGCGAAAACAATTTCCTGGTATCGACAGAGCTGGTCCCACTGACAGTCATCCAAGGACATAAGCTCAGGTCCACTTACGACGATCGCGGGCGAAGGTGTCGATGGAGGAATCTTCTCAGCTATATGGGTAGACCTATGTAGGGAGGCTACAGTGTCAACTGTGCTTTCAGTTGTCACAATGCCGCATTGCCGTGCGATAGCCAAAGCAGTCAGCCCAAAATCGCCGGTTACCTAGTAAAATGTAGTTAGCGACAGTGTTGAATTCTTCTGAATTGACTATAAACAAACCATAAAGATCCTAATCCCAGCCCGTCTCAGCGTCTTGATAACGTCGGGGATCTCTTCCCTAGGCGGATCAACGATGCCAACTAGACCGACAAGAACTAAGCCAGTCTTTGCTTGGGTCATCATTTCAGACTCAAATTCACGAGAAGACGGATGTACAAGGATTTCTGCTGCTGGAAGAATTTTGCGAGCAAGTAGAATGACACGTCGGCCTTCGCTGGACCAGCGGTCTTTCACCTCGAGCATTTTCCTTCGCATATTGTCGTCAAGCGCCTCCACATTACCATCCAGGCCAATAGTATGCGTGCACCGCTCAATCAAGATGTCTGGGGCACCCTTGATTGTTAGGAGACCGTCACTTTGTCTAAACTGCACTGCTTCAGCTGCCGAGAGTGCCAATCCATATCCGTTGGGTTGTGCCGCATTAAACGTGCGGACCATGAATTTGTTTTTGCTATTGAATGGCAGTTCGTAGGTCATCTTCCACGCCTGACGTAGCTCCGAAACGGGACCTAAGCTCTCAGAGAACCTGAGGATAGCCTGGTCTGTGGCATCTCCATATATACGTCTCTCAACAAGAGGCAGGGTGGAGGAGGAAGCATCAAACTCGGCCGCATTGCACAAAGCGGCCACAGCACGGAGTTGGTGGACGCCAGATGCCTTTCCGTCCATCACCATCCGGTCTCTTGCCGACTCCGGGCTCAGGGTTGAGCTGGATATCGCACAATCAGTGACGAACATTTTGTTCTGTTCAGGTGAGTGTTAGCTGAATGTCTGATGATCAAGTAAAAAAGTACCCACCCTTGTCAAAGTGCCAGTTTTGTCGGAGCAAATAACGGACACAGCACCTAGGGTTTCCACTGTTTTTAGCGACTTGCAAAGGATCTTATTCTTTCGCATGAGATTAGCAGTGATAGTCAAGCTAGCAGTCAGCGCAATTGGCAGGCCCTCTGGAATAAACGCAATCGCGACACTGACGCAGTCAACAATCAGAGTAGGAACATTGATCCAGTCCGGATGATCGACTCTGAGCCAAGTTGCCCATACAATGACTACGACAATGATCATAGTCAACATGATAAGCACAATCAATAGGACAAACCGCAGGACTTCTTTCTCCAGAGTTGTCAGGCCTTTTTTGGGCTCGTTCGTTAATTTAGCGATACCACCAAAGACCGTCGAATCAGCGGTGGCGACGACGATTCCCTTCGCATTTCCAGAAACACAATGTGTGCCCTGGAGACCGATGCAATGTGTCTCAAGGTAGTTATCATCGGTCGAATCCACAGTGCCGTGAATCGGTAGCGACTCGCCTATGAATCGTTAGCGCCACGGTTCAGTTGAAAATCACCCAATTGATCTTACCAGTGAGAATGGACCGATCGAAGCTTGCGTCGTTTGAGACTTCAATAAGACGCACATCGGCGGGTAGCTTGTTTCCGGCCTTGAGATAGACAACATCGCCCGGAACGATGTCTGGTCCATCAACGGTGACCTGGGAACCGTCTCTCTGAACCAAGCAACTTTCCGGCAACATGGCGGTGATAGATGCCATAACCCGGGAAGAGGACCAATCTTGCCAAGCATTGAACCCAGCCTGGATAAAAAACACAGCAAGCAGGACGATAGCTAGAGCCAAGTTTGCTTGTGACGGTGGTTGGCCGAGGGGCTTCCACGACACGAAGACGAGAACACATCCGACAAGAAGGATGGCTCCAAAACCTTTAAAAAAGTATCCAAATATCTGCCAGAACCATCGATGAGGCAGGGCAGCGAGGGAGTTCTTGCCATATTGACGCAGGCGTCTTTGAACTTGCTCGGATGACAAGCCTTGTGATGCATCAACCTGCCAACGTTTCTGTAGCTCTTCGACGGTGATCGTGTGCCAGTCAAGGTTTGAGAGATCTTAAAAAAACATGGCGTTAGATCTGAGACGACGTTCACAGGTGTGTATGCGAGTATCAAACTTACCTGTTGCGATTTCGCTCTTTACCTGGGCAGCTTTCGTACGGTGAAGAGCTTCTGCCTCGTCAATCTCAAAGGAACTTTCCGTTTTGTTTAGCCATTGTGAAGAGAGTCATGTAGAGATTTGGAAAGTTATATACGTACACTGTTCGGTAATGGATTGGCAGGGAAAGCGAGGGATCAACAGTAGTCCTCGCTTTGAGATTGCGACCAGAGCTTTGCGAGCTGTAAGAGGCAGAGCGATTCAGTCTGTTCAGTCGAGGTCTTTCGGTGTCACCGGACTCCTCGTCGACAGTCTGCCAGCGCAAATGCGTCGCCTCTGCATTGGGGGCTTTCTCCTCCATATGTGGATTCTAATAGTTAGGTCGTGTATAGTCCACCGTGAAAGACAGAAAGCAAGGGAAGGCAATACCAGCTGAAGTGCATTCTGACCAGAAAGACTTTCTCAGTCTCCAGTTACATGTTGCTTTAAATATGCACGTCTGTGCAGCCATGTGGAGATGACATGGTGAGCGCATGGCCTCGTGTTGGGATAGCGGAAGTGCGTGATTAATGAGGTTAATGACTGGCCCAAAGACGCTGGTAAAATGCCTCGAGCAGGTGGGGAGCTGATGGCCTACGAAGAAGAGGCTTAGCGTTGAGAGCGACATTAATATGACAGCCTAAGAGCGATTTGATCGCCCAATCGGGGTTTGTTTGGTGCGCCACTGCTTTCTCTGGATGGCAAAATCTCGGACATATCCTGTCATGTCTGATAAAGAAATACTGCTTGAGCCAATGAAAACAAACATCTTATGATTAATTTATCAATTGTCTGGATGAGAAAATACCCTCACGATGCTTCATTCACGTTCGCCTTATCACAAGGTCGCCAAGCCCTAACCGCTCGCTTCGGAAGAAACAATAGAGGAGTCAAGAAACACCAAGCGAATAGCCATATGTAAAACATAGATTTATTGGAAATTGCGAAGCTTGACCTGTAAGCGAATCTTGGCAATTCATTGTCATTGATCGGCAAGGTCGTACCTCGTTATCTCGGTGGCCTTCGCTGTCCTTTGATCCCTCTGGCATGGTTCAAATTAGGTCGTACAACAGAACACAGTCAGATCCAACATGTGTCACTCCCAGAAATGTGCTCGAGTTTGAGTTAAGCTTGGGTTTATTACATTATAAGTGTGCAAGTTCGTCTTCTCCTGGGTCCGTCGACTGCGCCCGGGGAACTTTAGAGATATCCACACAGTGCCGAATTGTTGGCTTCTTGTGCTTGAGGTGCCATCTAATATAGATGTCGGGAAAAAGGAGTTGTGCAAGTTCGCTGTGACTCTCTAAAAGCAAGCTGTGTGAGAACACTTCACCGGTATACCAGATTATGTGGTAATATTTTCCATCCTAGAAGTGGCCTAGTAGTGGAGATATTATTAGCCTTGCTCATTCACAGCTGGGATAGCTCTAGGCTGTTGGCGACTTACTGACCAGATCTGTCCGTATCAGAGAAATGCTATTTACCATGGTTTACTTGGCAGTAAGTGCCCAGAATTCATCATGTCGCAGGCTGGGTAATTCTGATGGACTGGCGTCCTTAACGGTGGGAGACGGACAGCCGGAGTGACACTCATTTGCGACTCTATTGCTCCTGGAACAGGTAGCTGATTATCTCTATACATAAATGTAAGAGGTATTCCTGGGGCAGTGAAACTTTCGCCTCTACTTCTTGAAGTACTCTGTTGTTGTTGGTCTGGCGCAAGCGGAGTTAAACCGGGCAGTTGATTGCTAACTCCCCCTGAAGCATTAGAACCGATGGGTACACCGACTTGTTGCAGGTCAGGAAGACGATTAATGGAGAGTAAAGTAGGTAAGGTGTTCGATACTTCAGTAGGTCGAGGTGCAAGGGGTAAACACGCCGGGTTCGCACGGGAAGAAGCCCTGCGGGTGATGTTTTTCTAGCAGATCCCGTAACCTCGAGTTAGCTTGCTGTCTATTTCGCTGAGTCCATCCGGTAATCTCTGGAATCGTGAATAAGGCAGGGATTAGGCAGCCATTAGGGGTGAAATACTTCGGGAGCAGGTTTAGTCTTCTTCACCCTGGAGCTGTGCTGTACTTTGTAGTGCTCCCTCGGCTTGGGACATGGGGTTTCGTTACACACGGAACAAGTAACAAATGGGCGACCTTTCCGGTTGATGCGGATTAGCGTTCTATCTACTATCGTTATCAGTATACAGGCGTGCAAATGAGAAATAATAACGATGGAAAGCAAGAAACACGATGCTGTACCATGGTGTTCACACGTACTTACACGGTGCCCGCGAACGCAAGGCCCGCAAGCCCACTTCACCCCGTCTACTAACATTCCCGTTCGTTTGCCTAGAGATGAATCAGAGTGAATCTTTACCCCAACTGTGAGCAGCTAAGGTCTAGTATTTATGCCTACAGGAGCGGGAATGAGTGGAAGACTAGTGATTGATTGACAATCCGAGGCACAGAAATTGACATCACGACGTGCCTGGAATTGGTTTAGCAGAAACTTTATTTTATTTGCTTCTTGCTTGCTAATTGGACTTGAAAAAGACCAAAGTATTGGACTTAAACACTCTCGGAATAGGGTGGTCATTGCTGTGTTTTCCAGGGCAATATAAAGTATGCGGGATTTTCCTGCGCTACAGCCTAAGTGTTTCATATGCTGGGAATCAGCAAGAAAGTGCCTCATACATTTACACTGAAGATCCCATTGAGTCCGACCTATACTACGTTTGTGGGGCTTATAATGTGTTCTAATAACAGAATGTTTGTGAAGTGCTAACCTACGATCGGAATCCTTTCTATGTGGCAACGCTCACCTGATGTTGCATACCCTAAAGTCTGAGATGGCTCAAAATCAAGTACCAACCCTACAGTGTCTTGAAGGTGAAGTTCCGCTATGTCGGATGATCTCTGCTTCTTTCATTTACAGCTCATTTCTACTCAGGTCCATATCCATCGCAGCTGCATCCAGACCTTCAGTATCGCGTGTACCTTTCGCGTCTATAGTCGGACCGTGCTTCGACCAATGTGTAAGAAAAAATATAACACAGCGGACAATGTGTGCTTATCGTAAGTGGGCCAGAGCTCCTGTGAACCTGGTTTCAGGGTATCATGGGGATTATTCATATTGCTTGAATTAACAAAACGTCCAATTAGTGATTATCTGAGAGGCCAAATTCATGTGTTTGTTCGATATCCCATGTATCCAGACCATGAGGCAGCCCCGCGTAGAGAATAGGAAGACCGTTGCAATAGCACGAGCCCCTTGTCATTAGGATCGACCAATGGCTTTAGTGGATGATTGACAAACGAATAGAAATGCTTTAGAACCATAGAACGAAGCAATTAAAAAAGCACAACACTCAGACTTGACATAATGTAGAAAGAGGTTCTGAATCAGGAGGCACCAAGGCCTTTGTTGATGGCGACATGAGCTTTGCGATGAGCTTCGCGTGCCGGCGGATCCTGACCTTTTGGGAGAGGTTCCTCTGCACTCGGCGGGTCGACTGTGTATTTAATATGGTCACCGATAATCATCGCATTCGATGCCAGGTTGCTGAACAACCCACCACTGTTATCGGCATACTTGGAATGGTCCTCCAGACCGACAGCATTCAGTAGCGCGTTATTTTGCCTTCTCTGGAGATCTGGTTGGTAATTTCTGCGGTTAGCAGGCAGCCATAAACTCGTGGGGGGTGTTTATTAACCTTGGGTATGACCACTTGTCTCCGGAGTCGTTGGCGCTGCCAATGCTAGGGTGCTCGTAACCAAGATGGTTAACACTGCAGAGATATCGGCCCTCATGATGGCGATTCTTGAGTATTGAAGAGTTCGAATACGGGGGTGTAATTTTTGGCAATGCGAGCGCTTAACGTGGAGGGTATTTATAAAGGGATACAGTTGAATATGGGAAGTGCCAAAGCTAGGTTATTTATTAATAGCGAGCGTTCACAAGCAAGCAACTAGTGATTCGAGCGATGAAGCTTGGTTGCATCGTCTCGTCCGTTTTGCGTGGGTCCATTTTTCAGTCGTTTCAGGGCAAACTCTAGTAGGTCCAAAAAGGGGAATTCGCCCTACCATAGACTTCTCCGTACTAGTTTTTAAACTATTCAATGTGAAATAACTTCTTGATTAATGATGATAATAATAAACAAAGGGCTTTTCTACCAGTGGTACGAAATTTGGATAACCCGAATGGTTTCCTTTGCTTTTATAAGGCGTATCGCTAAAATTGGCTTTTCTGTGACGATCAGCCAAAGCTTCCGTGAGGTTGCATTCGCTGCTGCGCAACTTTTGAAATCCCCATACATCTGAAACAACACTAGGGATCGTTATGATGATATTTAGGGGTTCATTAATTGTACGTTACCTCGAGCTGCCGGAATGGCCACAAGGCAACTTGCAGGTTACATGAAGTTGAGAGTTTGTATCAATGAGATGAAATACGCAACTAGCCATATTATTGGGGATCCGCGTTAACACAATATCCTGCATCTTGAACTAATTAGAACGAAAGGGAGCGTCATCGTTAGGATTCTGGATTTGAATAGTAACCCATCGGCATCCTCTCGGATGCAAAACATACTTCAATCAGCCTCCCGATAGAGATGCCTCATAGTATAATGCTACGCGGAGGACGACTAATTTCGCGAGAAGAGAGATGCCCATCTATTCTTAGTTTGATGATTGACTGTATGATAAGCGCCTCTCGTTGCCGACTTCGTATGCACCTTACCTTTATATATATTTGACTTCACGATTCCCTACAACGCTGAGATCTTTCAAGGGTGCACTACAAAAAACACAAAGGGAATGGATCACTCGATTCGTAAAATGACTCTCGACGAGGCCTAGCAGCCTAACACCTGGTATTCCCATTTTCGCCCACTGATTGCTCATAAGAAGTGGTATTTTACCAGGCCCAGGGTCTATTTTTGGTTGCCAAGACCGACGGGCGAATCACATGGGCGGAGTAGTTGTGACTTTAGATACAATAGTTTTGCTTGTTATTGCTATGCTCATCAATACTTCATCAAGAATATTTCTTTCATCTAAGGCGAGATGGCCGAGCGGTCTAAGGCGGTTAGTACTACTATTATCACTTTCTTATCAAGCATTCACTAATAATCTCTCAGCTGGAGTAAGGTTCCAGTCTCGAAAGGGGCGTGGGTTCAAATCCCACTCTCGTCAATATCTTTTTTATTTTTATTTTTTTATTTTGCTCTTTCATTCCCACTGTTGGGAGTTTCACGTCAGATATTTTTGGATTAGTGGCCTTATCTTCTACCATAATATATATTTAAATCTGCAATTGCAATGGTAACGTGCCCAACTCTCACTGTGGTGTATCTAAAGTGCTGAACATAGCAGGCCTCGGATACCAACCCGTCACGCCGGGGATATCGCCCCTATGGCTCGGTTGATGGCCTTCGCCACTTGCACAACCTCTTCTATTGCAGAAGGAATGCCATGCCCTCTCTCATGTATATATGTAGACAATTTATCATGGTTAAAAAACTCCGCACCCGCCTGTGCTAGTGATTTGCATGGATCCTTTGCACCCCAGATATGCGCACTTGGTAGGTCCAATCGGGCACCAGCATGACTCGGATCCCATGCCACTGGATTGCCCTTTGCTAACACCCTGTAATCATGGACATAGCTGGTGGAAAACAGGATTACAACTTTAATGGGTAGGCTGGTTATGTCTCCCATGTTGAGGGCCTCCTGTTTATGCTTCAACCACAAGATTGCCAAGCTTGCGCCCAAACTAAAACCAATGATGCCATCGAAGGGACCCTCTTCTTCGAAGAATTGGTCTAAGTCGTGAATTGTGCGCAAGCATGAGTCTGCCTGCTCAGGATGGCAATAGGTGAAAGTCGGTCCCTCTGAAAAGCCAGCATCTTGGTTCGCTGTACCACGGTTAGAGCAAGGATGTTCCAAGATAATTCACACATGACATACATCGTTCCCACTGTATTGCTCCTTCCACAAACTCGTACGTGTACTTATCGGAAAGTTCGTACCGGATGGCTGCTGTACTAGTCGTCAGCCACCTATTCAGATGTGGGTGCGAGCCAGTTTCTCCGTCAGGCTTACCTGTTTGTTGTTGTAATATCTGGAAATTAATTAACAAAGCTCTGTTAGGATATATCTAGGTATAGGTGTAGAGGACATCCTACCTGTGCACTATCTCCCATACCGTGCAGGCTACCGCCACTTTATTAGTATTCGGTATGGACTTAGGATGGAACGTGGTATACATACCAGAGAAAGCGCATTGTTCCTTGCACACTCCCCGTAATAACGGAGCACCGGGCAGAACAACAAGAGAGCAAGAAGAATGGCAGAAATAAATGGTTAAGTATGCCTTCAGCAATTCTAGAGTAGAGCTCAGGGGTGAGATATATTCAAATCTCTCCGTTCTACATTTTACCGGATTGGAATACAGATATATACTCTTGTCATTGATCCAAGCTTATTGCCTTGACAATCCTTGTTTTCCACCACTAGATCTATGATGTTAACCAGCTCCGAGACCATGGCAAGGTTTGTGAAAATATAGAAGAGAACACGTGTGGAATCGATGCGCCGTCATATACAGGCAAGGGAAGCTCCTCTACTCGCAGTAGAGAAGGCGAACCGAAGATTGTTACCTGTTTTGTGACTGCCCTGCCTGTGCATACGGTATTCCTGGTAAGCTATTTAGTCATTGAATCATCTGTTTTAATCATCGAATCAATGGCGTTTAGGCGTTGTGCTGGCACCAACCGAATCAAGAACAGAATAAAGTCAAACTTCAGCCACCCACACCGGAAGAGGATATGTAACTTATACAATGTATGAAAGAGATTCTGGGGATCCTCGTGTCAGATCTCAAATATCTCTATTATTGAACATAGGAAGACGCCGGACACACGGAACCACCACGCTGCCATCGTTTGTACGACACTACAACAATGAGCCCTTCTCTGGAGCCGCTAGCTATAACTGGAATGTCCCTTAAATTTCCAGGGGACGCCGTATCTCCTGAATCATTCTGGAAATTGATTACAGAAGGCCAGATGACAATGAGAGACTATCCACCCGATCGATCAAACATTGATGCATTTTACCATCCAGATCGCGATCGTCTTGATCAGATATCAACCCGCGGGGCTAACTTCTTGAATCAAGATATAAGTCGTTTTGATGCCGCATTTTTCTCAATTAATGCGGCAGAGGCAGAGGCAATGGACCCCCAGCAGCGTCTAATTTTGGAGACTGTCTATCACGCTTTCGAGAATGCTGGAATGACCCTTAGTCAGGCATCGTGGTCGAAGACCTGCGTGTACACTGGATCGTTTAGCCATGACTATACGTTCATGCAAGTCAAGGATCCTATGGCTCTGCCCAAGTTTCATTCTACAGGGACTGGGATGAATATGCTATCTAATAGAGTTAGCTGGTTCTTCAATCTCACTGGCCCGAGTGCTACTGTAGACACAGCATGCTCCAGTAGTCTGATAGCCCTTGACCTTGCGTGCAAATCTATTTGGAGTGGGGACTCCTCTATGGTATGTCCACGTTCACTCACAGGAGGATCTTCCATTAATTGTCCTCGTAGGGCGTGGCTATTGGTAGCAATGCGATCATCGGACTTGACACCAGTCTACCGTTGGATAACCTCGGTTTATTGTCTAACGAGAGCAGGTCATACAGTTTTGATCAGCGCGGCAATGGGTATGCTCGTGGCGAGGGAGTTGGAGTCCTGGTACTTCGCCCTCTTAAGGATGCTATCGATCACAACGATACTATTAGAGCAGTGATTCGCTCATCAGGATCGAACCAAGACGGACGAACTCAAGGAATAACGCAGCCTAGCATGGCCTTGCAGCAACAGCTCATCCTAGACACTTATAATAAAGCTGACCTTGACTTGTCTCTGACACGCTATGTCGAGGCTCATGGAACAGGTATGCTCGGTCTGCCACTACTTCTTCGTGTCGTTCGAATTATACTGCTCGATCGCAAGCCAGTTATGTTCAAAGTCTCACTATTCGAACAGGAACAGCAGTGGGAGATCCTATTGAAGCTCGGGCAATTGGATCTATTTTCCGAAACCATCGGACTAGTGACGATCCCGTATATATGTATGTTGTTTTTCTCCCATGTCAATACCGCATACTAATAGAGAAAACGCAGAGGATCTGTCAAATCCACAATTGGTCACTTGGAGGGTGCAAGTGGGGTTGCTGGTGTCATAAAAACCGTGATAGCTCTCGAAAAAGGAATAATCCCCCAAAATACCGACTTTCAGCAACTGAATCCTAGAATCGATGATGCCTATCTCAGGATCAAGGTGGGGGACAAGCAAGTTCCCTGGCCAACAGACGGCTTGCGGCGAGCCTCTGTAAGTTCCTTTGGCTTTGGAGGCTCAAACGGTCACATAGTGTTGGATGATGCCTATCACTCTTTGCAGGCCAGCAACTTTCAAGCAAACCATAATACAACTGTGCATACATCGAACGGTTTACCAAAAGAAGAGACCGCTTCACCTAGATTGTTCGTTCTGTCTTCAACCGATGAGGATGGCTTTTCGCGCCTTAAGGATGTCTGGAGATCGTTCTTTTCTTCCCTTGAGATAGCTACCACAGAGAAACAACGCTTCCTTAATAACCTAGCGTACACCTTGAGTCTTCGTCGAACGCATCATTCATGGAGAACGTTTGCCGTTGTTCATCCTAATGATGACTGGTCACACGTCGTTGATGGCCTTGTTGGACCTCAGCAGACGATAGCATCCCCTAATCTAGCGTTTATATTTACTGGGGTACGGGAAACTCCCTTCCTTGTGTTATTCCTAACTGACGTCCAACAACCTTTAGCAAGGAGCACAGTGGTATGCTATGGGCCGGGAGCTACTTGATGCTTACCCTGTATTTCGCGACAGTATCCAGCAAGCTGGATCATACATACAGACTCTCGGATGTCGGTGGGACCTGATGGGTAAGAGGGAAATCACTACATTCCCAGTCATTGGAGACATTAGCTCACCGATTACAGAGGAGTTACAGAAACCAGAACTCGAGTCAAATGTCAACAACACGGAGTACAGCCAGATGCTCTGCACAGCTCTACAGATTGCCCTGGTTGACCTCTTACATCACACGGGAATCGTTCCTGAAGCTGTAGTCGGACATTCCTCAGGTGAAATCGCCGCGGCGTACGATAATCCATGTGACCCTCTGCTATGGCGTGATACTAGCTGACACATCCTATAGGTACTGTGCCCATGGCATAACCCGAGAGTCTGCATGGAAGATCGCCTTTTACCGCGGATTATGGACCAGCAAGCTGGAACAGTTCAGCAGTATCAATGGAGCAATGCTTGCAGTTGGTCTGTCGCGAGAGGCTATTGCACCATTTCTTGAAAGGACGTCTATTCACTACTCGGCTTCGAGGCTAACCATTGCTTGTAAAAATAGCCCTCAAAGTACCACAGTATCGGGAGAACAGCAACAAATCGACACACTAGAGGGCTACCTTGAGCAAGAGCACATATTTTGCAGAAGGCTGAAGGTTAAGGTGGCGTACCATTCCTTCCAAATGAGCGAGATCGCGACACATTACCACCAGGCGATAGGCCAGGTAGAAGGAACAAACCATAAGGGCAAACGTCCAAACATTCTCTCTTCTGTGACCGGGACCTGGATCTCACACAGTGAGATGCAGAGCGCATCATACTGGGTGCAGAATTTGGTATCAACTGTCAACTTTAGTGACGCTTTGACTACGCTCTGCTCGAACACCACTGATGTGACTATCAAGAAGCTTGATGGTAGCCACCGACAGTCATTAAGGATGCACCATCTTCTTGAGGTTGGACCTCACTCAGTTCTACAGGGCCCCGTTAAAGATATTCAGAAGATAATCGAGGGTCCCGCAGCCGTATACCACCCAGTACTCGTCAGGGAAGTATCGGCCTTGGAATCATTCCTACAAGCTGCCGGTCACTTATACGCTGCTGGATACCCAATAAACCTGTCTCACGTGAACCGATGTACCATAGAGCAGGAACGACCGATGTGCTTACCTTGTTTACCTGAGTATCCCTTCAATCATAGTAGGTCCTATTGGCACGAAAGCCAAATTAGCAGAAACCAGCGACTTCCAAAGGTTAAGAAAAACGATCTGCTTGGCATGCCAGACTCGAACTGGAATCCCTTAGAGCCACGTTGGCGGCATATCATTCGGGCCTCTGACTTGCCATGGATTAAGGATCATCAGGTTCGAACATTGCGCACTATCTGTATCAGAGCGATAACTGACAGTAGGCGCTAGATTTCAGGGACAATCATATATCCCGGGGCAGTAATGCTTGTAATGCCGATAGAGGCAGCCAAGCAGCTTGCGAGTCCAGGTAGGGTAATCTCCGGATTCAAGTTGGAAGATATATCACTTCTTGCCAGCATTCGAATTCCCCAGGGAGAGGGCGGTGTTGAGACGAACCTTTATATGAGACCTGACGACAGCATGGAGAACAAATATTCTCATCTATTTTCGTTCAAATTGTGCACATATGTGAATGATTGTTGGACCGAAAATTGCCGTGGACGTATCCACATCTTGTACCAACCGGACGAGCCTGATCCAGTCAATGGGGATAGGCTAGAACGAGAGGACCTCGCCGACTCGCTATATTCCTTCTCAAAAGCACCAGATGGATGCGGTTCAACCGTTTACAGTGACGTGATATATGATCATATGGCCAGATGCGGATTTGAATATGGCAAGACCTTTAGGCAGATACACGCTCTGGCCGTGGGTGGAAAAGGAGAACGGGAAGTCATTGGAGACGTGAACAATGTCAAAGTCTCTATGCAAGATACAATCCACCCTACTACCCTGGATGGAATTATCCAGACCATGGTATGGTCTATAATACAGGGAGGCACAAGAACGGTTCCTACCTCTGTACCAACGTATATCGCGAGTATGCGGGTAGCTGCAAACTGTTCCAAATGCAAAGCTCTCAAGACCCACACAGTGACGGAGACCTCGGAGACTGGCACATTGTTGACATCAATAAGGGCATTCGACCGGGATCTTCGCGAGGTGATGGTGTCTATCGAAGGACTGAAATTCACCGCCATTACCTCAAAAGCGCCTACAGAAAGCACAAGTCCCGTGAAGGACAATCTGTGTCATCGCTTTGAGTGCAAGCCTGATATTAATCTCCTGAGCAACGATGAAATCCATACCGTATGTCGCGGGGCGTATCCGGATTTGGCTATACCCAAAGACTTCCTCATTGAGCTTGACTTCCTCGTGATGGTTCGAATCACGGAAACATTACAAGTCATATCACAGCGTGATATAGAGCCCCAAAAGCCGCACCTTAAGAAATATATTGACTGGATGAGGCACCACCAAGAACGCCTCCTGGGTGGGGAGCTTATGTTCTCTACAGAGCCATGGAAGAGCCGATTTAGTGATACAAAGTTTATACAAGGGCTTGAATCACGGGTAATGAGGAAGGGTAAACAGGGTGAGCTGCTTGTGAGGGTCACGCGGCACTTGGTAGAGTTCTTGAACAATGAGCTGGACCCATTGGCATTCTTGTACCAGGAAAACCTAGCTAGGGACTTTTATGCTGAAATGGTGAGGCTGATCCTATCCAATGGTTTGTACTGTCCTCAAGCTTATTTTATGTTGCTTTAGGTGGAATATTCGCACGGCTTCAGGTACTTGGAAAAGTACGTTGAACTTCTAGCCCATGCCAATCCGCAGATGAAAATTCTAGAGGTTGGCGCTGGGACGGGATGTGCGACGGCGGCTCTACTGCGCATTCTCGGAAAGAGCTATGAGCACAAATCAATGAGCCCTAAGTACGCACATTGGGAGTATACGGATATATCGCGCTCCTTTTTCGACGAAGCTGCGAAGCAGTTTGCGTCTGAAGGGAGTCGCATAGCATTCAGAACACTAGACATTGAGGAGGACCCGGCAGATCAGGGCTTTGAATATGCAACATATGACCTCCTTCTCGCTTGTATGGTACGGGCTCACCGTCACATTGAGCATAGCTCTTGATCAAGTACTAACTTTCTATATCTCCAGGTGTTTCATGCTACTTCAGATTTAGCCAGAACACTGACCCATGCTCGAAGACTGCTGAAGCCGTAAGAAAAATAGTCAACTTCCGCAGGTGCACATTTCGCTAATCTTGTAAAGTGGTGGAAAGTTAATATTAGTCGAGCTGACGAATGCCTCCGCCATCCGTGCTGCTGGAGTATTTGGCCTTCTCGATGGATGGTGGCTTGGTTAGCGCTTCTCTGTGGAGATTTTTTACGTTTTCCCACTAACCTGAGCAGGTTCAGAACCATACAGATTTCTTGGTCCATTTGTGGATGAGTCCCAATGGAACAGTCTTCTATTACAAGCTGGCTATACCGGTTGCGAGATCTTCTTCCCAGACTATGATGATCGGATATGCCATGAGACGGCAGTCATTATCTCCACAGCCACACAAAACCCATCTCAATTAACCTACGATCGGCCCATTGACATTGTATATGAGCCTAATGATCTTGCACAGCTGGACCTAGGACGTACTCTTGCCCGTCATTACACAACTCAAACCAATCTTGCTAGGCTCATTCCAATCCAGGATGCAACCCCCGATTCTAAAGCGACCCTGCGGGTTTTCCTCCTAGAGTATCAAAAACCAGTGTTATATGATATCGGGGAGGACATATACAATAGACTGCAGCCTCTTCTACTTTCGGCCGATCCTATGTTATGGGTAACTAACGGAGGCGGGAAACAGCTCTCACAGCCGAAGTCGCACCTGATAGATGGGCTGCTTAGAGTACTGTCGGAAGAAGATGGGAACAGATCTCGCTACATCCTTGCACTGGACCCTACGGAAACGCCAAAAGTCCCTCATTTTGAGACCATCGCAAAGCTTAGCCAACGAATTTTGAGTGCCACAGAAAGTATCGATACGGAATATATTGAGTCCAACGGGCTTTTGCATATTCCTCGATTAACTGTTGATCCGGTTCTAAACAAAGCTATCTATGAACTGGAACAAGTGGCAGCAGAAATGAAGCAGAAATTCGGCTCCGGTCCACCTCTTAAACTGGACGTATACTCACCATGCATGCTAAACGGATTCAAATTTATTGAGGACTATGCTGTACAACAGCATCTGGGACCTAATGAAATTGAGATCCAAAACAGATCGGTTGGTATCAACTTTCGTGATGTACTGGTGTCCTTAGGCCAACTTGAGTCGAACGACGCAGGCCTTGAATGCGCTGGTGTTGTTGTCCGCGTCGGGGACTCATGTAGAAGAATCAAGGTTGGGGATCGCGTTGCTGCTCTATATCCCACTGCTTTTTCCACCTACATTCGCCTCCCAGAGACAGGCCCAGTCGCAATTATTCCCGCAGGCATGTCATACACGGATGCAGCTTCCATTCCAGTTAGCTTCGTTACATCTTATATTGCACTAAGACAAGCTGCCTCCCTTCAAGCCGGGCAATCGATACTAATCCACTCAGGGGCCGGCGGTACCGGGCAGGCGGCTATTCAAATTGCACAATACGTCGGTGCGGAGATATATACGACTGTCGGTTCTGAATCTAAAAAGCAATTGATTATGGAAGTGTATGGAATTCCTGAAGACCATATATTCTCTAGCCGATCAACAGGGTTTGCAAAAGCGGTAATGAGAAGAACCAGAGGCAAAGGCGTTAACGTGGTATTAAACTCTCTATCCGGTGAGGCAATGCTGGCTTCCTGGAAATGTATTGCAACATATGGCCGCTTTATTGAAATTGGAAAGCGGGATATCTTGTCAAATAATAATCTGCCTCTCAGCATGTTCCTTCGCAATACCATGTTCAGAGGGTTCGATTTAGGGGGGGTGATGATGGATCGACCCGACCTCTGCTTATCGGCTTTGGACGACATACTATCATTGATGTCAGACGGTACTTTGCGACCAGTGCAGCCAATTACTACTTACAGGATTGGTGATATTGAGGCTGCCTTCAGATTCATGCAGACAGGCAAGCACCAAGGGAAGTTGGTAATCGATGTGGGAATGGAAGATATGGTCACGGTACGTACAAAACCTTTTAATAGGTCTTTCACAGCTAAGCCCGTATGACAGACCGTCATGAATACAAAGCCTAACTTCACCTGCGACGGCAACGCAACATATGTGATTGCGGGTGGTCTCGGGGGTATTGGCCAAAGCATCGCAGCCTGGCTTGTGGATCGTGGCGCCCGAACCCTGCTCCTGCTCTCACGCTCAGGAGCCAAAGGCCCTGAAGCCATGAAGTTTATCAACTCTTTACAATCGAAGGGTGCGAGGGCTATTGCCTTAGCTTGTGATATATGTAACGAGAGCTCCTTGCGAAAGGTGCTTGAAGAATGGCAGCCTCAACTACCTCCTATCAAGGGGTGTATCCAGGCTGCCATGGTCTTGCGGGTTAGTCAATGACATTATGCCTACGACCCTCCCCTTGCTAAAATGGCTTAGGATCGTACCTTCGAGAGTATGTCATACAAAGACTGGGAGGCAGCAGTAAAGCCAAAAGCTCAAGGATCGTGGAATCTACACTGTCTTTTGCCAGGGGGAATGGAATTCTTCATTCTACTCTCGTCTTTATCGGGCATCATTGGCACTCATGGTCAAGCTAACTATGCTGCCGGAAACACTTTTCAGGACGCTCTCGCGCGGTACCGAGTGAACATGGGCGAGAGTGCTGCGTCACTAGATCTGGGCCTAATCATATATACTGGAGCTGTGGCAAACAATCCGAAGCTTTTGCCAAGATGGCAATCAAATTCTGTTTCTACACCCATAACAGAATCTGAGCTTAAGGCTCTGGTTGACTGCTACTGTAGCCCCTTGCATGGATATGAGCTTGACTGCCAACCCTCAATCGGTGTTCAACCCGAAGTCAGAGAAAGAGCAAATTGGCCAGAGAAGCCATTATTTAAGTGTATGACACTGGACGAAGCACACTCACAAGACTTACCGAGTCGAGAGCAGACTTTCCAACTTGCAGCGGCCATGGAAAATGCCCGGTCTTTGCAGGAAGGTAGCCATGCAGTTACAAGAGCTCTAACTGCTAAACTCTCCAGCGCTCTGGCAATGGACGAGAAGGATATTGATCCCGATAAACACCTAAGCAAATACGGGGTGGATTCTCTCGTCGCTGTAGAGCTTCGGACGTGGCTTGATACGGAGTTGAAGGCCAATATTGCTATCTTTGATATCATCGGCAGTACGGTTGCGACAATTGCACAGTTAGCTGCTAGCCGAAGTAAACTTCAGAAGGGATACTCTACATGAACAACACGCTATACCATTGCTTTTTCCAATGGTATTGTTTTGTTATCTATGCTCTTAATGATGTGAACGTCTCATGTCTCGTCTTTTCTGTCAAGATAAATGAAGGATATACGTCGAAGGTCCTGCACTGGAGTGGCAATAGCATGAAGCGGTGGCGTCCTGGATGACCCTTTCCTGAGGCTTTTTCCTTAGGTAATACCCGTATATTCAGGTCTCAATGGGACAAGATAGAGTTAAGCGTCCGTTCCTCTATGTTTACATGTGTGTCCAGAATGTAAGACATGGTCATATATCTTGAATCCCTGGCCGGAACATAGAATTCGGAGTTCACCGCCGAATGATGCCTTTTACACTTAATTCTTTAGCCTATTCTTTGCCCAGCAACATGCGTAAGCATGTGAAGTCAGAACTGGAAGCCTTATTAGCTTGTTCCCATTCAAGATCAAGAGAGTGTAATCATTCTCTTATTTTCCAGGTGAGTTGTAACTCCCTCTATGTTAGGGTTAGATTGATCAGCTGCCAAGACCGCACCGCGGAAGGAAACGTTACGCGAGGGCATCTTGCGGAAGGAAGTTTTAGCCGATCCAGCATCTATACAGCATCTATAGAACATCTATATAAACCCCGATGGGCAAATACACTTCTACCTTATCAATTAATATCTAAAACATTCTCACAACTTCCCTCATTCACACTTCTTCGAAATACACTCAGATCTAAAAAATGGCTCCCTTCCAGCTCGGTATCGTCCTCTACGACTTCCAGCTCCTGGACGTCGCCGGTCCCGTCGACCTCCTCATCTCCGGATCCAAAACCATGCTCAGCCACATCAACCGCGATGGCTTCGTCGCAGACGAACTGGTTGACCAAGGCATCGACATCAACTTCCACTACATCGCCCCAACAATGGACACCGTATGTCTGATGAGCGGCTTCAAAATCCAACCAACCACCACCTTCGCCGAATGTCCCAAACTCGACGCTATCCTCCTAGGCGGCCCTGGCCCCGATTTCTGGAACAACATCCCAGACTCCTACCGTGAATTCCTGCACCGTAAGGTCGACGAGGTCGATTATTTTTTCACCACCTGCACTGGTGGCATTGTGGCCGCCAAGGCCGGCTTGCTTCGTGGTAAACGTGCGACAACTAATTGGGAGTTTCTTGATTATGTCAAGAAGGATTGTCCCGAGACTACTTGGGAAACGGCTCGTTGGGTGATTGATGGCAAGTTCTGGACTGGGGGTCCTGCTTTTGCGGGAATTGATATGTTTGAGCATTGGCTTGAGGGGAGGAGGAGTGATGCTGTGGTTGCTTTGTCGAGGGCGAGTCTTGCGTATCAACCTAGAGATATTAACGGGAAGGAGATTTAGGGGGAGGGGTGGTATTGCTTGGGGATTGTGAATAAGTGGTTCATGTTTGTGAGTGGAGATTTCTAGTATAAGGAATATACAAATGCTCTGAGGTATTTCATGTGTAGCTGGTATCCTCGGACGCATCCATCCACTGCTCGGGGGATAGTTCTGATAGAAACCCATTCGTGAACAACATATCTAGATCGATGTCAATGTCATCCGCAGGAAGAGAGGTTTGGTATGCATCCCAGAATTCTGTTTCTCGAATACCAGACAGAACCGGACATCGCTTCTTTCCGTGGTGCGGCTGAGGATTCACAGCTGGAGGCAACCCTTGGTCGTAGGTTGCGGCGAGAGGGAGGGGACAGAGTAGATCCAAGACAGACTTGAACAAATAAAACATATCCGGGTGTTCACCGGGATTCCTACCAGACTGCGAAAGCTTTTCCATCCGATTTGCCAAGCACTCAAGGTATCTGGTTAGGGTCCGGGACTCCTCTCCAACCGCTGCAACGATACCTGGTAAGCTAGCTGCGCCTGAGATAATTTCTGTAATAACATGGATGGCTGCAATTAGTCGTTCCCATTCAGAAAATGATAAGTTGGCAAAGTCTGACGTCGGAACAGATATGAAATAGTCCAAGAATGCTCTTCCTTTGCTCATGATGGACTGGAATTTGAGGAGGTCGAATTCGAGAAGTGCCGGCTGCAGACGGTATATGCTTGCTTCCTCTAGCAGCGAAAGGGTAAGTCGTGCAATATTAATTGAAGCTGGAAGACGAAAGTATCAGATAGATAGCCCTTTCGCCGTAAGACGTGGGAGAGCATACGAGTATTCAAGGAGAGATCTGACGTAAGCTGACTGTCTGCTGGCCAGAAGACATCTTGCCTCTCAGCCCCTTTGTATGCTGCTTCTATCGCCGACTGAAGCCGAATACAAGAGTACATCATTTTCCCACGTGTGCACTCTTTCTGGGATAGTCGAAGTAGATAGCCTCTCAGGTTGGAGGAGAGGGTCACCATGTTGTCACGTTTGGTCCCTGTTGCAATGCTTGTCCACGATTGTTAGAGACCGGAGTAGCCCCTTCGGATCTAATACTTACAGAGAAGAAAGGTAATAACATCCAAGGCAGGCATCCAGAGCTTCATTCTTGCTCGATGGCGATGAACGGTCAAATTCCGTTTTTGCAATAGCTTCATCGTCCAACCCGAGGTCCACCATCATGCTGATAGCAATTTGGAGATACTGGTAGGACTGAAAGCTTCGTGGCCGTAGATGCAGGTTGTACCTATTAAACGCTCTTTAGTCTACCCCAACTACTTACTTTCTTTTCGGTGATACTCACCATGCGAGGTAGATGAGCAAACCCTGAAGATAGTCCAGACTTTTTTCCCCAGCGTTCACAATCCGATCCGCTAACACGGACCGAAACCTGTTATCCAAGCTCCTCAGTAGAGCGATGTCATCTGAGGATGCCGCAGTAAGCACAGCAAGATAGAGGAAGCGATGCTCCGCGGAGGCTATATTATGAGGTAGTGTCACAAATGGGAAATAAGAGCTCTTGGCTCGGAACTTGTTTAGGAGGTGATCAGCCTTTTTCTGGTCAAGCACTGGGGGGCGTGCTCTTCCGTCGTCAGATGTAGTAACTAAAGATGGTCCAGCCGATTGTCGTCCTGAGATATCGAACTTTGCCTGGAATATTTGACGATGAACATCCACCACATTCTTCGGTGGCGGAGGCCTCGGCTGAGCATCAAACAACCTCGACAGAACATCTTCTTCTACTTTAGGTTCTCGTGTGTCTTTGGTATTATTTGTAGCAATCCGGCATTCCAATTTAAGCGTTTGGCATCTAGTTAAAATTATCAGAGTGTGAAAATTGATGACTGAGGCTTACTCTACCGTCGGCATGGCGCTTGTGGGGTTTCCCTTAGACAACGTGTCCTTTTTACTTTGCAATGAACACATGCCCATGATGTCCTCGGTCTTGGACACATAAATCTGTATTCTGAAGTCATGATGTTTCGCTTAAGTATCAAGTTGTGGATGGATGATCCAGGAAATTGGAGGCTGTGCTTATTATTATCAGCAGTGGGGGCGAGAGACGGCTCTTTACGGCGGACCAAACCGAGGCTTTAGATTGGTTTAGATATCGGATTATGGAATAGTCCGGTTCCGAGTATCTTTACCGCTTTGATAGTTCGCATCTAGCAGTACCTTACCGCCCCCAAGAAGTTTTATCTTTAGGTCCTGTCGCCCCGAAAGTTAGAGACTACTACCGCTAACTTTAGGCACCGGGTCCGGAGCTGGGCAGCCCAGGTGAAGATAGCAAACGAGAGCAATTCAATCCATTTTGGTCCAGCACCAAACTAATAATTATTGTCTACACCGGAAATAACACATTCTGCGCTCGCCTACGGCATCGTCCTCGCGTTGTTCTCGGCTTCTACCCCATTCAAGAGGCCTTGTCAGCCGCCTCCTTATCCTCGTCCTTCTTGGCTTCATGGTCTGGCAGTTTCTCGAAAGGAACTATCAGGGCTAGGACGACTGTGAGGCATGCCCCAGCCAGAGCAAAGGCAAAGACATCCTTGATGCCAACCATGTATGCCTGCCGAATCAAGGCCAAGTCCTCCCCGTGGAAGGCATTCTTCAGCTCGGTCACACCCATATACGAGATCTCAGAGGAATTGAGCTGCGGAGCCGTGACCGATAGAGTCTTCAGCATGTAGTTGTTGAAGATGGAATTGCCGGCTGATACAAAATAGGCGCCGCTGATGGCTTGACACACTGGAGACACTGTTAGTGGCAATCACTGCAGTCAACTCCGTACAACTCACTGAAGGCCACGCCCATTGTGGCGGCCACGGTTTCTGGTGTGGCAAAGCCCTGCAGCGCGGTCACCGGCACCTGGTTTCCGAGGCCAATTCCCAAACCAAACGGGACCTGGGCGCCGATCCACCAGGCCTTGGGGGTGCCAGTGTCGATGCAGTAGATCAGGGCGGCGCCCAGCATGGTGATCAGCCCGCTAACTAACTCAATGGGCTGTAGCAAGCGGGTCTTCCCGACGAGAATACCGCTGACGATGGCACCAAAAGCGTAGAAGGCCATGAACGGCAGACTGTAGACGCCGCTCATGATGGCGGACGAGCCATGCACGGACTGGAAGTAGATGGGGAGATAGAACAGGATTTGGAAGTTTCCAAGATTGGCACTGCGAGCGTTTAGTCTAGGGGCGGCTCTCTCTTTTGTCAGCGGGTCACTACTACTTACATCCACGCATATAGGAGATGCGACCAGGAGGTACGCGACTTCAGCAGGCGCAGCGGCATCATCGCAAAATCGCCCTGGAACCACTCGACGGCCACAAATGCAAGGGACAAGACAACCCAGAGGGTCAAAGTGGCGATGACGGCGCCGTCACTCCATTCTTTCGCCAGACCGCCCCATTCCATGGCCAAGAGGAAGCAGATGACCGAGGTGAATAGCAGGGTCCATCCAGGGAGGTCGAGGTGGAGGAGAATCTTGGTCCAGGTTGCCGGGGTGGGCTTGATGTGCTTAGGCATGCGCAGGAAGAGGAACTGCAGGGCCATGGCGGTGCCGCCGACGGGGAGGTTAACCCAGAAACACCAGCGCCAGTTGACCTCGCTGGTAAACACGCCACCAATCAGGGGCCCAATGGTGGTGGCAATCATAAAGACACTCATCCATAAACCAATGAGCATCGGACGGAGCTTGGGTTCGGCCGTGAAGTTGATGATTAGCACGGAGCCCCCCAGAGTGCCGGCACAGCCCCAGCCCTGCAGAGCGCGTCCAATGATCAAAGCTATGCTGCTTGGGGCCGCCGCCGCAACCACACTGCCCACCAAATAAAGACCCAACGCGGTCATGTAGATGTAGGTGGCCGAGAAGTATTTGTACATCTTACCCCAGGGAGCGGAGGTGGTGCCGACGAGCAGGAAACAGGCCCCGCTATACCATCCGATATGGTCGAGGGCGTGGAAATCGCTAGTGATCTTGGGAATAGCGGTAGCGACGATACCCTGTGGACTCCTAGTTTAGTGCTCTTCTCGGTAACACCGTTGGGAGACTGACCAAGTCCAAGGCGGCGATCAGGGTACTGAGACTCAACGTGCACATGATCATGGTCAAGCGCAGGGGCGTCGCATACGCGAGGTCCTTCTCGTCGCCAGGCCCACTGGCGGAGGTGGAGGATGGCAGCTCATGGCCATGGTCTGTGTCATTCTTGGTCTCCGGCGTGGGGGGCGACATAGTGGGTGTTTTGTCCGGAGAGCTACGTGGGAGTGGTGGACTGTCCTAGTGCACAGCATTGCTACGGCGTTATATATTATATATGTGCCTGGGCAGTCTACTAGCAGACTCATGATGTGGGTTGTCACTGAATGGCGTGAACGTTGCAAGAGGAATCGTTGGACCGCCGGTGCGGCGGAAGAAACCCCGGCGGTGCTGCCATACTGTGAAATACAGCCAATTACGGTACCAATCTAATACCGGGCGCAAAACATGCGGCTGGCCCGCCGCGGCGGCGGACGAACTGGTATGGTAATTAATTAAAGTCATCCCCTCTGCCAGATACCCCCAATTCAAACAACATCATCCCGTCGCTGACCTCGTCCAGAATTGCATCTCCATGGACCGCAGACCAAACTTAGAAGGTGTGCCCCCCTTTAAGCGCAAAAAGCTGCGTCGGGGTACCCGCAGCTGCTGGGAATGTAAGCGACGGAAGATGAAATGCGTCTTCGAGCGTCCCGAGGATGCGGTCTGCGTTGGGTGTCACCGACGATGGACGCAATGTGTGAGCCAGGAGTTCCCTGAGCAAGTGCCCGCTCATATCGACAGCAGTCGCCAACTGCGCGATCGTCTGCGCCGAGTGGAGTCGCGACTCGACCAGGTCTTGCCCCAGGACGCCAACTCCACCTCGGCTCGCAGCATCGATCAACGTCCTCATCCACCTCCGGCGTATACCGAGGACACGACCCCCGGGGGAAACATATCCCACACCCTGTACAGCGCCTTGCCCTCACTGCAAGATATCGCCCGCATCACCACGGCCAACAGTCACCATTCCATCCCTTTCCATGAGATCTTGACTACACCTTACAGTATCCTCGATCGCGATGGCCCCCGCGCGCACAGCCCTCTGCTCTCTATCACAGGCACCGGGGTTCATCCCGTGCTGATCGCCCGGCACATGCTTCATCTGGCCAGCTTCCTACAGCACCTGCACCCCGATCTCCACGACGAGATCAGGGGTCTCTCTGAGTCCCCGTCCTCCATGCGCGACCGACTGGCCGAGATGGCCATCCGTCTGGTGACCACGCGCGATCAGTTCGTGGGCAGCGTTGAATTCCTCGAGTGCATCATGATGCAGAGCCTATACGAGGCCAATTGCGGATATCTGCGCCGCAGCTGGATGACCACCCGCCGCGCCATGACGATCGCCCAGTCCATGGGCTTTCACCAGTCCGGCGCGCGCCTGCAGTACCATGTCCTCCACCCTGACACCAAGGCCTATCCGCACTTCATGTGGTTTCGCATCGTCTTCTACGATCGCCAGATGTGTCTTCTACTTGGCATGCCAGACGGCAGTCCCGATCGGTCCATGGGCTCCGAAGCCATGCTGGCTCAGGATTCTCCTGTGGGTCGCTTGGAGCGCCAGCATTGTGTTATCATGTCGCGTCTTCTGGAGCGCAGCCATGTCAACCCCGCCGCATGCTCGGACTACGCCCTGACCCGGGAGCTCGATGGGGAGCTGCACCGATGCGCGCGCACTCTCCCCAGCCGATGGTGGCTGACCCCAAACCTCAGCAAGGAGCAGAAGAAGGAGGCCTTGTTCTGCGACATGCGACGCTTGTCCGCGCAGTTGTGTCACTATAACCTTCTCAACCAGCTTCATCTGCCCTACCTGCTCCGCCACTCGGTCGATCGGCAATACGACTACTCTCGGATCAGTTGTGTCAACGCATCGCGCGAGATCCTCTCCCGTTTTATGATGCTGCGTCGTTGGAACCGAGTCGCCTTTAGCTGCCGCACCATCGACTTCACCGCGCTGATGGCTGCCATGACCCTAGTACTCGCGCATCTCGACCGGTACCGTTCCTCGCAGGTCGATGATTTTCTGGCCGTTCAAGCGCTGGGCGACCGGGCCTTGATCGAGCAGGCGCAGGAGCACATGGAGGAGCTCGACCGGCTGAATGCCGACCCACTCAGTGCACGGAGTGCGTGTCTTTTGCGCCGTCTCCTTACGATTGAGGCGAAGGCGGTCGACGGGGAGCAGCTCCACTGCGCCCAGGTCGTTCGCGTGCAGAACCCGGAAAACGCAATCCAACCTGAAGCGACTCATTCCGAAGACAAACATGTCTATATCCCGTACTTTGGCGTCATTCAAGCGGCTGGGGAGATTGTCTCTGCCGCCGCTGCAGCACGCCCCTCCTCCCGTCCTTCGACCCCTACCGTCACGTCACCGGGACCCGAAGGACCAACCCAGACGCGAACGGTAGCTGCTACGACGATGCCTTCCCGCCCAGCACCGAATGACCACGTCCACGGCCTCTCTGGGCCTCTCGTCTCCGAAGTCCTTTCCGACGACCCCATGCAACTGTTCGGATACCCCGGCATGGCCGGCAGCGAGGACGGGACATTCCAGGATATGGACTTGGCGTTCTTGGATAATCTGATGCGAGGGACCGGAGAGGATATAATGGGGGCCACCGGGTGGGCGGTGCCATGACCAAATCCAAAGAACACCTGTTGTCTCCTTGCCAGATTGCCCGTAATGACCACCTCTTGAGTATGAATCTTTGATTTTTAAAGATTTATATGCTCTAGCTGACTAATCCCTAATCCCCTTCCTATTCTAGGTACGTGAGATCGATTTCTGGCTTTATTGAACGTGGAACCTGTGGTGCAGTCAGGACGCGAAGTCGAGAATAAATAGGACAAGAACGAATGACACTGAATATATCTTGCGAATTTTGCTTTTGGGTAAGAAATAAAACTCTAGACTCATGGTGCGTGCACCGCAAAGGCTTCGGAGGCGTCTAAATTAATTGGGTGCATTAGTGGCCACGCTAGTTCCCAAATATAAACATACCTACCATTCGAGAACCTTTTCAGTCCGGTGCACCATTTTATATTATTCACGCGAGATTGGCCAGGCTCATATTCGATGTGAGCTATTGAGGTTAGTAAACCACGATGCCACTGCACCATTCTGAAATTTCTGTCCCCGGAACCGGGATTCTCCTAGTCAAGGAATAGGTTAAATAATGTTCTAGTTTGAAGTAGGGTGAAGAAAAGACTTTATGATATTAACTCTACTACGACTAGGGAAACTTTCTTGCACCGCAATGTAACCGGCAATTAACTGCAAAATCCAATCTCTGCGAATAACCGGCTGTGATTAGAAGCTCCACAATGTTGATGGCTTCACATCCTGAATCCCGAAGCGAGCCACTAGTGTCGACTACCTTTGTCTTAAGAATGGCCCTCGTCAGCCACAAATTTTAATTTTGCTTTTATTATTTTGCTGTACCCTCCAGCCAACCTTGTGACGGATTTTCCTGGCATTATCTAGCCATGAAGGGCTTCGTGTCATCCACTCTTGCTACCTTGGCTGGGGCAACTGTGCTGATAGGCACTCAGGGTGCTAGTGTTGTTACTGCATCTCTTACAGCCGCGGCAACCACGGTTTCCCCGAAGCCCACCACGCTGTTTCCTGCACAGACAGTCCAATTGACGAATGAAGTTCTTGCCGCCGTGTCGTCAAACGTTCGAAATGCGAATATATCTGATGTATTCCATTTCGCCGATCCCTACACCGACTCGACTCTTTCAAAGAAGAATCCACGAAGCTGCAAAGTGATGCCCGGGGACGTGTCCTGGCCCAAGAATCTGCTCTGGAATACTTTAGATACCCTACTGGGCAAACGACTTATCAAGACAGTACCGCTGGCTGCATACTGCTACCCCGAGTGGCCGGAGTACGATGCAGACAAGTGCGCTAATATTACCTCTCAATGGGCCGTTTCCAATCTCCAGTGAGTGATCCTTGTCTCACCATCGAACGTCTATCTGAACGAGTTATAGTATGGATGACCCAGTTTCCATTATGCTGCCCCGATACGAAGGTAGAACTTGCATGGCGCCTGGGTACAACTACACCAAAACCTGTGAGTTGGGTAGCTACCCGACATACGTTGTCAATGCTTCTACGGTGGCCCATATTTAATTGGCTGTCAACTTCGCACGTAATCTGAACCTTCGTCTCGTGGTGAAGAACACGGGTCATGACTTCAATGGCAAGTCATCCGGTAAAGGTGCTCTGTCCATTTGGACCCATTGGTTCAAAGATAAGGCGTTTTACCCACAGTACAAGGCCGCCAATGGCTATGTCGGACCAGCCATTAAATTCGGTTCTGGAGTTCAAGTCGGGGAAGCCTAAGAGTACGCGAAGAGCCTCGGCGTTAGCGTCGTTGGCGGAGAAGCTGTGACTGTTGGTCTGGGAGGTGGCCACACTGCAGGTGGTGGTCACTCGCCGTTAAGCAGCATGTACGGCATGGCTGCTGATCAGGTTCTGGCTATGGAAGGTATATATGGAACTTGACGCCATTGTCTCACTAGATATTTGGCTAGGGCTTTGTCGCATAGTTATCTTAGCTAATGGGCGCTTCATTACCGCATCTTCTACTGAAAACTCCGATATTTTCTGGATGCTTCGTGGCGGTGGCGGAAGCACGATTGGGGTTGTTACTTCTCTGATTGTCAAGGCTCTCCCAAGATTGCCAACCACGACAGTTACGTTCAATTTCACCATCAACGACGCCCCCAATGTCGATGCGTTCTGGAAGGGAATTGAGGCCTACTTTGTCAATTTTGAGGATTTTATCAACGCGGGTACCTACGGCTACTACTATGTTGGAGCGTCGGCCACTGAGATTGGGACTGACGATGCTGGATCGACCGACTACTATTTCCGCATGCATTCCGTCGTGGCACCTAACATGACCATCGCTGAGACAAAAGCTCTGCTTGCTCCATGGTACAATGTTCTCGATAGCCTGAACATTACCTACACACCATGGTATAACCATGCGGACAGTTTATTCGTCTACCCTCTTCCGTTTTCTTCCCTGATCTCCAGTTAGCCTACGAACCCCTAGCCATGATGCGTGGGCTGTCGCATCACCCAAAGAATACGTCGGAGCTGCCGCGGTCAAAACCACCTCCCGCCTAATGCCCCGAAGCGTCTTCCAGGATGACACTCTCCGTCAGCGTACCTATGCCGCGCACAAAGATGCCATTGAAAAAGGTATCATAGTCTTATACTCCAGAATCCGCTGAAGAAAAACTGATACTAAAGTGATAAAATAGGGCCTCTTCGTCGCCGGATTCCACATTTCAGGAACTGGCATCGCCGTCGCCCCACCAAATGACACTTCTGTCCTTCCTGCCCTTCTCGCCCATGTTATCGTCGGCATTAAATGGCCCAATAATGCCACTTGGGAGACCGTCCGTAACGCCTCCCTCGCTGTCACGAGCTGGACGAATGTCTTGCGTGACATTGCCCCGGAGTCCGGCGCCTACATGAGCGAGGCTGATCTGATCGAGCCGAACCTGCAGGAGGCCTTCTATGGGGCTAATTATCCCGCTCTGTACGCATTGAAGCAGAAGTATGATCCCACTGGTCTGTTCTTTGCACTAACTGCTGTTGGTGCGGAGGATTGGGAGGTCAGGACCACTGATCCTTTGCCGTATTCTTGGAATAATAATGGACGGCTTTGTCCTGTTACTTCATAGATCTTTACAGAAAGAATGGTAGTGTTGTACCTTTATCATACTTAATTTGGTGGAAGAAGAGTTCCGTTATCTGCTAGTGATACTTTGATCCTATCGCAATCTAAAGAGTAAACGTGGCTATTGCTTCAAAGCTGTTCACAGACATACAAATTGCAATTTGCAAAGGCCCTGACGAACGCGCGACTCGAGCAAACTTAGCAAGACGTTGATGAATATCCTCAACCATGGTATTCATGTGGGTGGGGGTAAGAATGCCACCGATGAGCCCTCAGTGGCCAGGGCCCCGATAATAAAGAGAAAGACCATTAGAACAAATGGACTCCACAACGTCACTTGGCGCCGACCAACTCTGTCAATCAACCACCACGAGATGACATTGCCTATCAGGGACAGGACCTGTTGAATGACCTGGATCTTGAAGGACATTTCCGTATTATAGCCTACTGTTTGGGCGTAGTAGGTAGAGTACGAGGCCGCGAAGGAAGCACCCGCCGCAGAGAGCATGCACAGAAGGAGAACGGCAATAGTGGTGCGTCGTAGATTGGACTTCCGAAAGCATTCTAGGTATGAGGCGCCTTCGGGTTCACGACGGACCGCTTCCAGCGTTCTCTTGATCGTGGCCAGTTTCTGCTCGGCTTCATCGCGCGATGAGCCGAGGCGGCGGAGGTTCATTATGGCTTTCTCATCGTGGCCTCGGCTTGCTAGCCACCTTGGGGATCCGGCACTGTCAGCAATGGTGGGTTATACTTGGGAATTAGACGTTTACTCCGGTATGAAGAAGACAATGCAGCCAAGACCTCGGCAAATCCGTACTGCGCACAGAAGACAGCCCGATATGCCCACCTGCTGGTTGCCGCTCCAGTATCATTCACGATCAGGGCGCAGACAAATGGACCGAGCGTGTATACCAGTCCGACAAGAAAAGTGGCGAGTTCGCGAACTGAGGTATGAACTATCTGAGACACAGTTGTCAGTTACACTTTGAGCACCTCCGCGAGGCCTTTCGCACCGACGTCTCGGTCAGTAGCGTCGTGAAAATGGTTGTAAGCTGAAACGGGAGGACGGTCAACGGGTAGATATCTGCCACCCCAGCTGCCCCAGTCCGGGTGTTCTGGGGATCCTAACCCGTTGCTAATAAGGTACAGGAACGTCGAGGTGTCGCCTTCTAGTATGAATATTGCGTCCGGATACGCTTTGCCTAGAGGGCTAATCTGGATATTCTCCTTGATCCACTCCGGGGAAATGAGACTGTAATCCGGACCACCGTTGTCAAACCCATAGAACTTGTCTCCGGAAATCCCTGTCCAGAGAGCATTACCGTACTGAAAGTTTGGTTCTAGAAGTTCTGGACTCAAGGTAAAAATAAATGATAAATTTCTGATCTATGGTTCTTGTCTATAGACAGGGAGGAAAGGAACTAGTGGTCATTCAGCCTCGTCGGCATCTCGAGGTAACTGGGAGCATATAAATCAGCCGGGAGGGACTCCTCATTGCTTACACCCGCTGAGTCAGCGAGTGTAAATCATAGCTCTGCTTTAAAAATATTCCTATGTTCTTAAATGTTGACCCAGCCATAGATCATATATAGTCCGTAGTAGAGTTTGAATACCTTGTTAGTGGTGAATAGCGTATTGTGGCAGTCCCATTGCCCATATTACTTTCTCTCTTAGTGGTGCGAGGATTATATCATATCAAAACGTTCAGAGTTATCTTGGGTTCTTTAAAAACCGTCTAAATTATATCAAGAACGGTATTATACTAAAACTATTGGAATTTTGATCCAGAAATAATACCACCAGTCCACCGCGTATTCTCTTCACACCCTACCACAGTAATGGTGGCGCACTGAATAGTTAGGTGCCGCATCCCTTGATTTGAGACATAGAACTTCCCAAGAAACTCAATTATAACCGATGACTAAGCGCTCATAAGCTCGGACATGCTCGCACCTCCGAAGTATGGCTTGCCGTCTTCGAATTGAGTCCTTGAATTTCGGTTCCGAAACAGTATATCCGTGGATATCCTCAGATCCATCAAGGGGGCCAACAGCCTCGATGCTATCCGGATTAGTTGACTCGGTGAGCTCTCCTAAGTTATATAAACACTCGTCTCTTTCTCATCAGAGTGTCACATCAATCGTTCAATTACATACAAGTAGCAAACACCTCACTCGCCCAAGACAGCATGGCAATTCTGTTCAAGTTATCTTTGCCTATCTGGGCACTTGCAGTCGTCCAAGCTACCAGCTCGCACTGTAGTCACAAGCACAGCTCCCACCATACTGCCGCCTATGACTTCCATCCGAGCCAAGCAGGCATTCAAACCGCTCAACTGGTAAGCAGTCTCCCCACCAGCGCAGCAGGAAATTTCACCACTAATGTAGACACTAGATTGACCCTCTGCCTTTGCCATATGACTTCAACACCTCCAACAGCGAGATGGCCGACTCCAGTAACTCCTGGTGGATGTCATCCTACCTCACGGGAAGTGACAATCACCAGTACATGGTGCTGTCCCACGTCCTTGCCACCGATACATTCGGGCTGTACCGTGGTGGCATATACGACATCACCGAACCGGCCTATAGCCAGTTCTCAGAGATGACCACCCAGAACCTTACGGCCCACAGCCAGGACGGCAAGTTCAACATCCGCACCAACGATTTCTTCTTCGGCTCTGCTCTCGCCAACAACTCCATCACGAAGCTGCGCACTGTATCAAATAGAACAAACCTCCAGTTCGATCTGACCTACGAGCTGACCGCCCCTGTCCTCTTCAACGCAGGTCTTGGTGGCCTCTTTCAATTCGGCCCGGACCAGACGGGCGAGTGGTCCATGCCTGCGGGAAAAACCTCTGGGTCGCTGGTCTTCAACGGTAAGAAGATTACTGTTGACACGAAGCGTTCTCAAACTTGGTACGACCGTCAGTGGAACGTTGGGCCCGCACCCACCAGCCATACTTGGACTTGGTTCCAACTGCACATCAACAATGGGGAGAGTGACGAGAACGAGCTGGTCTCATTGTGGATGTACGACAGCGACGTTAAGGGTCATCGTCAGTGGGCCACTACCCAGTCCAAGGCTGGTATCAACATCGTCCAGTCTGTTCCCACCGTTGAACCATTCGGCAACTCCTGGACATCCCCTCATACCAATGCCACCTACCACCAGGCATGGACAATCGTTCTTCAGGACAACACTACACTCACGGTCAAGACGACCTATGAGGACCAGGAGCTGTGGGCTGCCGGTGGCTTTGCTACCTACGAGGGCTTTGTCACCGTGAATGGGACTGACGCCGATGGCAAATGCGTGACCGGATTCGGACTCGTCGAGATTCAGGGACATTTCTAAGCGGCCAGAGGCCAGCACTTGCTATCGCCATGTGGAGAACTATGGAGCCTCCCTGATAGTCCTGAATCATGGTAATTCAGACACTCATAATTACTGTCAAGCGGCGAGGTCACTGCAATTATAGATATATTTTTTTATAGTAACATAATGCTGTACCACTAAGGTCTGATCCACTTCATTCCATTATATAGTCATATAGCTTCAACTATGGAACGTTTCTATCCTGGAAGCGTTGACGTGGGAATTCTATTGCCTGATTGCCGCGAATTGGAGTATCTACAAGGACAAGGAGAGCTAGGTGCTGTGCTTTCTATTATTAATGGTATTATATAATCCTCCGCATCTAAGAATATAGCACATACGACCATTGGGTATGGAGAACAGGGAATAGAATATATAATAAATAAGATTTACTAATTAATCTATTATTAGTTAAAGTTATATCTAACCGGCGTTGGTCGGGACATACCACGAGCACAGAAATATGTCAAAAATGTATCAATCAAACGCAATAAGATAACGGCCGGAAACCCAAATTATTCTTATAAAAAGTTTATTAAGTTTTATTAAAGAGTAATTTATAAAAGTAATCTAGAGACCCTAAACCATTCGTCAGAATATACTACCAAAATGGCACAGATTATAATACTATTGTCATGATGTTGTATTAATCTCGATAGAACTGACTATATAGTCACTAACTACAGTGAACAAAAGCCACTAACAGTACAATCCATAGGGTGACCGAGAGCCACCAATAACAAAAGCTATGACAGGCTAGATTCCAGCGCTAAACTTGACTATAATAAGAAATGGTTAGGAAATACGGGATAAAGATCCTGTTCTTAAGTGACAGCTGTAATAGAAAGAACGATAATTTGTTGGGTTGCTGGTTGTCATATTTGATTTTAGAGGTTAGAGATAATGGGATATACCCACTGACGATCTATCGGCGGGTGTTGATCCAGACTACTAACCAGACCATTTCGGAGTGAAATTAAACACATTATGACCCAGACAAAGTATAGGTGGAGTGAATGTCGATGAGGATTCTAGCGCAACGCTGGGTTAGCTCGTAGATATTAATTTTAAACATAGCTTGTACGGTCCCAAACCACCGTCTTATAGCCCTTGAATCTCCCTGTAGTTCAGAATGGGGCTTGATCAATTTAAAAGGCCATTTGATTCGAGAATTGCGGTACAATGTTACAAACGATTGCGAAGCAGTATTTGAGTCGTTCCATGCATAAATCCAGACTCGATTGGAAATCCTCGCTTACCCGCATCCGATGATTGCTTTTGAGCAATTCCTCTTCGGGTTCACTAGTTTATGATCTTTTGCACATGGTTCCAATCATTATTTGGTGCCATTAAGCCGGCCGCGTAGGACACTTTCAGGAACTGCAAGTGTTGCGGATCGAGGATTGATCCAGTACAAACAGAGCTTCGTATACGAAATTTATTCCGTATGAAATTAAGTTGACGGGAAATAAATCCGATCTTCATCTTGTATATAGAACCTCATGTTTTCATATCCGAAGAACAGTAATCAAGCGTCCTCGGAATCAAAGACGCAAGTAGATTCTCTGCACTTTTCCCTGGCTCAATTTGGCCTCCTTTGATAGGCTGAAATAGCCATCTGAATACCCCATACTTTAGAAAGACGTGCACTAGATTGTGTGGATGAGAAAAGACGCGTCGAATGAAGAGAGTAGAAGATTTGGTGAAAGGGTGCAGCTCGGCCGTTGAAAACGTTAGTCAAGGCAAAGTATTAACTATAGGAGAAGTTGACCCACGACCCGCTTTCTGCAAAAGCTACGATCGCTCAGAATGGATCTATCCTCCCCCTTGAGATGCGATAGGACAAAACCATAGTGTTTGCAGGAGATGAATATGTCGAATCAGTGTTGTACGTAGACGAGACAACGAATGTTTTCGCTGCCACTGTAGATCATTCCCAGGTACAAAGAGATGATGATAAAATCGCCCCTCGCGGGAGGGCAGTGTGTACATGATGAGATACAAACATTTGGCTTCGACGTTAGACTTCAGCGTCAATCATACGCTGGAGCATTTCTACATCCATTGTATACAAATCTGACCCATCCTCGGCCAAAAACACTGACGGCCCTCTGCTAATCATCAACAGTTCTGTCTCATGTTCGAAAGGCAGCGGATCGTGAATGGCTCCTTTATGCTCCGACACATAGTCACCAGACGAGAAGTGTCCAGTCTGAGGGTGAGCGCCGCTACCCTTCAGCACATAAATCTCCGCACTTTCTACGTGCCGGTGTCGGGGAAGTAGCCCACCGGGCTCTGCGTGAACCATGATGGTGTACTCCCCAGTCTCAGGAACAAGTTTTATAATCTTGATGCGGACACCCGGGGCCAGGGAAAGCCATTTGAGGCGGCCGCATTGGACGGTGTAACCTGCGTCTTTTTCTGAATGCGTCATGCTTGATGGTAATGCCGTCGTTGACCGAACTTAATTTGCTCTGTTAGCAGTCAAACATTGGAGATCCCTTAGACCTATAGATGACTCACACCTTGGGGACGGAGTAAAAAACTTATGAGAACCACTTGGCTGCGTAGATGTACAAGGGGATATTGTGAGTGTGATAGTCGATCGTTATTCCCATGTGCTGCGGCATCAGGTCCAGACCTTAAAGAGTCCGGACGGTTGAAGAGGCAATGGTCGGGTCCTCGGAGTTCCGAACCAAAACGGAAACTGCGGCGCGTTGTGCGACGTGTCGCGGGTCCCCAAGAAACCTGCTCACATGAAAGTGGCAATCAGTGAACGAATATATGCATACTGCCTATGGAAACCTATTCACATCGAAAGGGCTATAATCATTATGGATCCATGTCGCCGGAACCTGGCTATTAAAAAGCTGCCACATCAGCCAATCAGCGGAAATATCTAGTTCTGTATCTGGCACGCGGCTGTCCACTCCATGTAAACTATCACGCAATGGGTCCGCAAAACCCTCCATGGTGACTGGGCCAACAGGGTGGTCGTCTCTCCTAGCGAAAGGGACAGACTCGTCACCGCTTAAGGTGACGTTTTCTGTGGCAGGAACGCCCGCAGCGTTCCCTAGAAACAATGACTCGCACAGCCGCTCCAGCGATTGCAGTAAGTTTAGGAGCTTTCTCAGATGGGGGTCATTCTTGAAATGCGATAATCTTTCAATGATATCTCGCATAAGCTCATAATCTCCGTGGTCTAATGTTCCGACGATGTTGCAGAAGACCACAAAAAAGGCACTCAAGGGGTATAGAAACAGAGTCCTATATAAAGAGTCAGTAGAGTATAATGGTAGCGGGAATATCTCCTAACCAGACCAGAAATGACGGATACGGGTCCTGAAACCCCGGCATCTGTTCTGGGTGCTGCTGGAGAAAATGGAATGCCTTGAGAGATTTACGGGCACAAACAAGACATTCCCTGTGTATATGCGGACTAAAAGAGCATTTCAGGAGGGTCCGATAGACTTCAACAAAAATGGCGTAGAAGCAGAAATCAGCGGCTACCCAGTCGTACTGGACGATCTTTGGAAGAAGGCTACGGTCCTGGAAGCAATCGACCTTAGGAGGGGAAGAACATAACTATTAGAGGGGCACATACCGACTCTAGACGTAGAAGAATGCTTTGCATTCTGGATTCCAGAAGCTGACACGTTTCCAAAACACTGCTATTTGACACAATGCTGTCAGTGCAGGGTATGGAATGCAGTTTCCCCTGGACCTGGGCGAGGTCAAGAAGGACACGCAAGAGGCTGTCGTATGGCGAAGATGGGTCCAAAACGATTAAGTCTGTAGGGGCGATGTCAAGGTCAGGCAGTGATGAAGGCCGACCAAGAAGGGAGCTTAAAGTCCGATCCAGGTAATAACACCAGTAAACGACGCTGTTTACATCCCGCTCCAAGTCTGAATTAGCTGGTACCCTGAGGTTTGAGTGGTAATTGAGCGAGACAATCTGCCGAGCAGCGTATGAGGTAAGAACCCAACATTGGTTGAGCCTCCCCAGGTGCTGCATGAGGAGTGCCTGCGAGAAAGACGTCAGCCTGGTTTGCAGCGGCCTCAGAATTGTGGGGACACGGACTGCTGAAATGAGGGCTTGCACGGTCGGCAGATTCGGGACATTGAGGATACTTAATCTTTCGATACTTTGAACAGTCGCGCATATGTAGGCCGATCTAGACTGCAACAGCTGGTGCTTCACGAAAGGGTCATTGGTAGTCCGCGACAGTTGATACAAATGGAAGATTCCCTTGACATATACACAGACACAATAACGGTGAAACATTTGCTCATCGGTCCCGTGGCTACCTTGCAGTAATGATACAGCCATTCTCTCGTAGGCCTTGTTGGACAGGTGGTCTGGCCACCGGACGCTCACAGACTCCGGTGGACCTGCCTTACATCAGTAACTGTCCCCAGGGTGGTCATTGGAAACGGGTACCTTGAAGAAGCATAAACAGCAGCTCTCGAGGAGGTGATTCCGGGACGGCGATATCTGGGTCAATGGGCCAAGGCTCTTCCTCAACACTCGTGGCGGAGCAGAGAGGGTCACTCTCCGCAACCCTGCTGACCATTTGCAGTGCTGAACGAAGTATAGATTGTCGCTCACGACTTATACATCTGCAGTCATCGAGTTCTAGCTGGATAATGTTTCTGGCTTGGATCGCATGGTACTTCGAGCCATCGGCGCTCAAGACTGGGCGAGTGGTCGCAGCAGGAGATTTTTCGGTGGAGTCATGATCATCGTTGCTCTCAGCATGGTGCATTTCGGGCACGTCCTGGACATCATAATTATTATTTTCGACGACATCGTCTGTTCTTGAGCCAAAGCTGAGGAAGGTTTAGCCGCTCAACCCAAGATTCACACCGGTGACAGGCGCCCTGTACCTTTCGACATGACGTGATTGTGAATCAAAATTTAGAAGGCTCTCCTGGGGGTTTAAGACGCTGTCGGTACAATTAGTAAATTATAAGGGTATGTTTGCCCAGGGTATGCGGGACTTCAAACCTCTGAAGGGCTGTCTTCTTGGAAGAGCGCCCACGACGGAGGCGTCGGCACTCCATACCAGCGTCCACGCAATTGGCACATGGTGCTCGCCTATCACACCTGATCTGTCACAATATTCTGAAGTCAGAGGGGATGTTCCAGTCTCAGTTGGGTGTGATGACCTTTCTGGAATGGCACAGGTCACACTGTTGTTGATTAGTGCGATAGTCTGAACATCCGCGTCAAAGCAAACTTACTGCACGGAGGATCTCCCCTTCGATCGTAGCATATTCTGGCATGGCTTAATCGGGTTCTGTTTGTGATGGATCTAAGGAACAGATGGGTTAGGAGCAGGGAGGTGGGAGCGCATATGACGCCACGTCAACCAATCCTGCGATGATAACACGTATGTGAGTGCAGGACGCCATTCTCTCTGCTGTCTTTTTGATGACTCATCGACAGTGTGCTGAATAATTAACTTACTGAGCACTTTCCCAAGTCGCGCGCATGCCAACCAATTCGCAGGCGGCATACCTCAGTACATTATCATCCGTTGAGGGCGGCGGGTACTATCATCCCTCGAACTCAACTCCATGTGCAGACAGAGTGACGCGAAGGCACAGTTCATCTTCCACAACCAAGTCCATTGTTCGTACCTTAAATTCCAAATAGGAGCTCGTCCTGCCATTGGTATTGAATCCTAAAACAGTATCACCTCTATTCGCCGAATAATACATACACTCTCCGTCATGAGGGGTTGAGAAAAAAGTCTCCTTGGTGAGATACGGAAAGAGCTTTCGACCTCTCTACTAGCCTTCGTATTCTTTGGCAGCCCCTCCATTGAATGCCTAAACAGAAGTGGTAAAATAGTCTCACTGGACGTCATACGTATACAATGGTCCAAGATGCACATGTCATATGGCTAGGCTAGTATAATACTCTACTATATACGTCCATCGTTCTTGGGGAAGAGGCTTAGAGATACATCTCCCGTGGAATATACCAGATTTTCGCGCAGTGGGCTCTGCGAATAATACGTTTTCGGGTTGCCACCACCTAAAGTAACATAAGAACTGGGTGTATTATTTGGAGCAGTTCAATTAATAGCCAATTTACAGGCAAGGTGAAGGGCTAATCTACCGTTCCAAGACGAGTGCTTGATCGCTGCTCATTGTGGAAATGGACGGAGGTTTCGATGTCGCCCCTAAGGCCAAGGGCTGCTGGATCGATCTGAGTAGGTGGACAGCCGTCACTTCGTGAGTGGCATTACCAAGGTACGTCTTCACCATTGTAAGCTTCCCACCCTGGCACATGAATATTCTTGAAACGGCCGTTGTCCGTGCAGTCGGCAGCCAGAATAACGTTAAGAACCGCGTCCGCACCTTGTGGGAGGGTGAGGTCCGCATTCATACCGCCCATGTCGCTCTGCAGCCACTATAAAAGCATTAGTCCCTAAGTCGACGCGTTAGTGAACTCGAGAAGGCAACGAACCCCAGGATTCACAGAAAGAAAAATAAAGCCATCATCCTTATAAGATAGTGCGTATTGGACGGTCAAGGCATTCAAAGCCGCTTTGCTTATCTTATACGCCGGACAAGGAGCATAGGCAACGTCTGATGCATTCGCTAAGGAACCATATGCGCTCGAACTGCCAGAGGTGATGAGTAAAACAGAAATATTAACCAGGACGCCCGACTCACATATTGGCAATCTTCTTTACCTTGCTGTCGCGCATGAAAGGAAGGTATTGTCGTATAACATTATGTGTGCCCACAACATTTACCGACAAGTGATAGTCCAGGTCACACCTGTTGGATTGATGAGGTTGAATTTCTGGCAGGAAGGCGACGAGTAAGAATCATACATGTGAACTAGCTTCCCCTGAGTTTCACTGTGTACACCAGCACAGTTGATCAGGACATCTAGACTCTTCTCTTTTAGGGCGGATTGGACAGCTGTCACCGATTTTGTGATCGCCCTCTCGTCGGTGAGATCCAAAGGCACGAACACGACAGAGCCATGGGAGTGCGAGATCAAGTCGCGCAGCTCCGGGCTACATTTTCGAGCCGCAGCAATCACTATACCCCCTTGGCATTCGCCGGAAGCCAGTTGCCTCACCAGCTCCAGCCCAAGACCACGGGAACTACCCGTAACGAGGACGTTCGACATGATTGTCCACACCGAGTGAAGCGTTGGATATCCGTGTTCATCTCACAGAACCCAATCGGCCTCTACCAGCTCCCTAGCAGATATAAGGAAAGGCACTAACGCGGCTATAAAGTTTGTCCCCCGAAATTTCGTCGTCTAGAACGTCACGATACCCAAAGAAGTCGGACACCCGAAGTCAGCAGGTTGATCAGAGCCCCACTTGCCCCATGGGTTCGGCATTAGGCAAAGTTTAACCTCGCACAGCTGAAATGGTTTGATTCGTCCGGACGAAGATGTCTTGAATGCCATGCGGTTTCCCCAGGATGTTTATGTAAGCGGCACTTCATGGCATCTACAAATATGGTAATACATAATCATTGTTTGCCTGCTTGACGGCGCGTTCTTGGTGCACTTCAAGTTAACTCGACCATTGAGCTTGCACTATGACTGATCCCAGCATGAATGAAGGCCATCTATCTGCTCTACGGTCTTTTTTACACCCTGGTGAAATAATCACACCGGATTCTCCAGCCTACCTATCGAAAGCCCAAACATGGGCATCCCAAAAGCAACTAAATCCCCGTCTCATTGTCAGGCCCGCATCGACTGAGACGTTGAGCAAGTTGGTCGCCTACCTATACACCACAGACCTGGATTTTACGATTTACGGACATGGTTTCATGTCCGCATCCGCTAAGGATGTGCTTATTAATATGTCAGCCTTTGATGACTTCCACTTCGACAAGCATTCGGAATTAGCGACACTTGGTGCAGGACAGACATGGGAGGACGTGTATAAAAAACTTCGGAACGCGGCGCCGGACTATGGAAGTATAATTATCCCGTCTCCTTCTTGGACTAGCGTCAAGCTGACATGTATAAGTCGTGGGCGCACGTACCCCTTGTGTAGGGGTAGCAGGTACCGTCATCAGTGGCGGGTTTTCATGGCTTTCTGGCGAGTTTGGCTGCATCTCTGACCCAGAAAATATGCTGGATGCGAAAGTTGTCAAGTATGATGGTTCTGTTGTGTGGGCGTCAAGAGAACCCCAGCTACTGTGGGCCCTCCGTGGCGGCGGCGGCGGCTTTGGCGGTAGATGACCATGGCACTTTGGTATCCCCGGATCGTTTATACTGATCTATAGGATATAGTGCTTGTGCAAGTAGTGCTCCGGGTGTTTCCCTACCCCCAGACGATTTGGGCGGGTCCGATTCTGATTCCCAGAGAACAACTCGAGGAAGTAGCTGGTGGAATTGCCAACTTCGTCTCCAAACCGGTCGATCCAAAGATCACAATGTTCCTGTACGTCGTAAAGAAACGGCTACTTGAGTCTATTGGCACCGACACGGACATGCTGGTTATCCATGCATTTGACGCACATGGGGAAGTGCATGGACGTGCCAGCTTTCAGTGGGCACTAGATATCCCAGGAGCTATCGACCAAACTCAGGTTACATGCCTTGAAGGTGTAGCTAATCTGCAAGGTGAGGTTGAGGACCCGTCATGTGATAGCTGGAACTCATTCTTGGTGCAGATAAAGCGCATATTGTCAAGGGCTCCATGAAACAGTTCTGGGCGCCGCTGCTTCTACCGGAAATCTCAAAGAAGACAATTATCAGAGCTATCCGGTGGTCCGATGAAATCCAACAACTTGACGAATCGCTGGCAGATTGCACCTACCTGATTTTCGAGTTACTAAGTTCGGTAAGTGGTAACTGTAGATGCTGTCTATGACACGAGAGTATAATTAACTCTTATGTCTACTAAGCGAGAACCAGTGGGTTCATCATCAAACTGTGCTTGGGCAAGGCCCGCAGGCGGAAAGCATATCCTGCTCCTTGGAACTGGGTGTCCTGCCGGGTCCGGGCCTTACGAAGAAACCCTTGCACGGGAACTCGCCATGAAGGCGGCTTCGAAAGTTCTGGGAGAGGATGCGGAATACTGCTACCTACCAAATGGCTTTGAGGACTTCCATGACGCCAAAAAGGTATTGCCCAGCCATCTCCGATGAGTTTATGAATCGCTTACTCCATACAGATATGGGGGCGTCACTTCGCTCCGTTGCAGGCTTTGAGGCGGCGCTATGACCCACACAACAAACTTAAAGGGGCAGTGCAAGCATGATGTGGCGGCACCGTTGCATGTGTAAACATATTCGAAGATGTGGCAGAACTGAGGTGCTTCTCCTAGAATGATAGACAGAAAGAACATACTATTTCACTTCAACCACGCTAGCTATATACATCCTGGAGACATTACCTTGTAGCCGTCTCTGGTAGGCAGGCCCACCCCACCTTCGGGGGGTTTGGTCTGCTTCACCTCAACGATAAAATTGAAGTCGTTTTGACCTACTATCTACCACCTCCACCATCATGAATTCCTATTCCAGAACTGAGAATCGTATCTCTAAGGCCTGCGAAGCCGCTAAACGCGTCGGAAAGCCTAATGTCAGCGCGTTGTCCAGCAATCAATGTTGTTTACCAGCGGCTTCGGGCACGTCTTCAAGGACGAGCAACTCGAACTTCACATCCTGCCTCAACTAAAGCGCTTGACGACTTGTAAGAAAAAGCGCTAATACGCTGGATTCAGCAGCTTGATTCCCTCTATTCTCCTCCTACACCTACAATGATTGAGGTTGCTGCGAATCAAATTCTTCGTCGGAATGCAGATGATAAGACGCGTACGGTTGGGAACGCCTGGGTCTACCGCTTTATCAAACGCCTTCCAAAAGACTTTAAATTAGTCAAACAGAAACTGAAAGAAAAATAAAAAAAGGGATTGAATGCAGAGGATCTTGGGCTAATTCAACATCGGTAGATGTTTTGGAGCTTTATATATCGCAAATTCCGCCTCGGAATATCTACAATTTCGATGAAACTGGCTTCTAATTAGGTCAAGGAAAAGCCCAAAGAGTCGTCACAACCAGACCTAATCAGGCTGTGCGAGGCAGAGCGTCAAAGGGATGGTCAAGGGAGATGGGAGAACTAGTCTCTGCGATAGAATGTATCGCAGCGGACGGCTTTGTTTTACCGCCTTATTTCATTTTTAAAGGCAACTTCCATATGGTGCGATGGTACGATTTAGACATTCCTGGCAACTACCGTGACTTTATCGTCTAAAGGTTATACTACCGATGCAATTGGCCTTGATTGGATTCATCATTTTGATCGCTATACAAGACCCCGTCTTCAGCAGAAAGATACTACTTTTTGATGGTCATGGTTCCCATCTGACGTACGAATCCATAGAGTTCTGCAAGCAGCCATACTGCTTTCCATCTCATACTACACATCTGATTCAACCGCTTAATGGCCAGCCATTCCAGGTGTATAAACACTACTATCGAAAGCGGAACAGTTATCTTGCTAGTCTAGGTGTGGAAACAGACGATAAAGGTGCCTTTTAAAGAGATTCCCGCAATCCGTAAGGATACATTTAAAGCGCGTACAATTCGAAGCGCTTTTAAAAAGCGAGGTTCCTATCCTCTCAATTCTGAAAAGGTAATAGGGCCGAAAACCCCTACACCTGAACTCAGGATTTTTTCTACTCCGCCGCCACCATCTAGCAGTATATCACCTCCTTTTACAATACGAGGACTTCGTCGAAGCATTGGAAAAGCGCAGGATTATATTGATAATAATCCAAAGCTTGATCAAAGCTGTATACGACGGCTTGATCGCGTCTTTAGGAGCGCAGCGCAGACGCAGGAACTAGCCGGCCAATTGCGAGATGATTTTCAGATATTCATGCAACATCGAACGCCTCAATCCGGTAGGAAATCATTAAAAAGGCTTTGAGAAAGCGGTCCATTAGATGTGGAAGATGATAATCGCCATATTATTCAATATCGGAGCGAAGAGGAAAGACGTCAAGAGCTTCGGCGGTTGAAGAAGCAGCGATCGAAAAATCGCAATATCTCGACCACCCAAGCAGATATGGAAATCCTACCTAATCAAGCAGGTAGTAAGATGGAAAGCGATGGACATAATTAGATCTTTTGGTTTGATTTGCAAGGTGCGGTTGTACGATAGATTATATAGCTTCAATTTTATCATTGAGGTGAAAATTATCGTTGAGGTGAAGCAGACCGAACCCCCCGCAGGTGGGGTGGGTCTGCTCACTAGAGACGGCTAATGAGAGGTTCATATGGTGCTACTTTCGGCTCACAGGAGGGTGGCCAGAACATTGGGCGCTAACTTTAATTGAAGGGATATATATGTGTGCCGATGGTGGGCAGAGAGATACCAACACCACTCTAATATTCAAGCATACGAGGACTTATGATGCTTAGAGAACGTGACTATTTATTCTATTTGCTCTACCACGTCTCATTGACTGGTAGGTGGGTGTATTATATACCGAAGCCAAGCGATCGGAAGTTGGACGGATATCTGAGCAGGAGAATGGTTTAAATGTCGTGCCGCGCAAACTTGCTACTTAACCGAAGCTGCCTTCCGCGCCAATAGAGGACAAAAGGAAAAGGTACAAAAAGGCAGGTCAAACAACCCAGCAATGTACATGCCCAACCTACCCCCAAGTTGTGGAACATGGCAGCCGCGAACAATGGAAATCCGGCTCCGAATGATGAACGCATGAAATCGTTTCCGGCGAGCACCGACGCTGCATACCTTGGATATGCATGCGCCAGGTAGCAAAATATTGGGTTAAAGATTAGACATCCACCGACGGAGAACAGACCCGCCGCAGCAATCGGGGCTATCCAGTGAACCGATCCAAAGTTCCCAGTCCACCCAAACCAAAAGAGGGAGACTGGCAAGCAAATGCTCCCTACGCACGCTGGAGGAAGCTCGTATTCCGGTGTAATAGAGCCATCGTCCCCGATCCTCTTCGACTGATAGAAATACTTCCACGTGAAATATCCTGGAATGGCAAATAGGACCGTACCGGTGATGATACCCAAGAATGACATCCCGCTTTGTCCTGGGTTGAAGCCATGTATCTCTTCAAAGACGATAGGAAAGGCCTCAAACCATATGTAGAGTATGCCATAAACGAGCGAAATGTACACGTTCATGACGAGGACGATTGGCTCCAGGAAACACAATTGGAAAGGACGAACCAGTGCTTCAAACAGAATATCCTAAGAATTTGTGAGGGCTGGTCCAGGAAAGGGAGTCGCGCCAATGGCATACCGTAGGTGGAATTTGGCGTAGCTCGAGCTCCGCCTCAGAGCAAAAGTCCGAGTTTTGGCTCAAGTGGCGTATCCGTCGTGCCCGTCGATAGAGAATGTTTGGACCATATGTCTCTGGCAAGAGGAAGAATAACAAGACAGCAGCGAAGCCAGATACCCAGATAAGCTGCCAGATAGTCCACGTCCAGTCCTGTGCGGATGATGCAAACCCGCCCACCATCGGCCCAAGAACAGGTGCAGCGATAGCGAATGTTCCCCATATGACAATCATATAATCGCGTGCCCTGGGGCTCCAGATGTCAGCCATCGATGCACCTCCCGTCGCGAGGGCTGGCGAGCCGATGAACCCAGTTAGGAATCGAAAGGCTAGGAACATTCCAAAGTTTTCCGAGTACACGACGGCGAAATTCAAACCCACGAACGCGAAGAGCGTAAGCACGTAAACTGGACTCCTTCCGACCATGGGAAGTTCGGACAGAGGGGACCAAATCATTGGACCTGAGAGTTCGCCAAACGTCAGTTATGGGGCAACCAGTAAGCGGAATATCCAAAACTAACCGACTCCATAACCTAGCACGAACAATGTGAGACCCAAAATTGCGGCGACATTGCTCACTCCAAATTGTTTCGCTGCCCCCGGTATACCTGGGGAATAGATGGCTGAGCCGATGTATATTGCAAAGGTCAATACCCATACCAGAGAACTTACGAGAAGCTTCTTGGCGAAGCTCCAGTTCTGTGGATTCTACCAGGCGATAGCTCGTCAGCAAAAAGGGTATACAGTCCGCTGTACGTTACATACCTCACTATCAACTGTTCTCCAGCTTACAATAATAGCCTTCTCGTCCCGAGGGGCAGGCATGGGCCAGGACCCTTGGCGTGACCGGTAGGATGCCTGAGACATGATAGTCTCTAACCCATTTGGCTCAACGATGCTTTCATTGCGAACCAGTTCAGGAAGTGCCACCCCTACTTCTGCGGCGGTAGCAACCATCTCCTGGATGAAAGATGGATCCTGTTCCTCAGGGTAGAGCAGTAGCCGATGACCGCTCAAGAGTCGAACGATCTTCCCAAACGCTGTGTCTCTTACCAGTTCCCTCATGGTCAAAATTGCCGACAGCGGGCCTATACAATACGAAAGTTTGTGTCAGGGCTCCGGGTAGGCTTGGGAACAAGACAACATTTTTAAAAAGAAAGGGACCCAAGTAACGCCCGTTCGAGGCCATCTTGGTTCCCAGGGTAACCCAAACTCAAGGCGAACAAAGTTTTACATGAAAATCATTAGGTTTGAAATTAAGTGGGTTACGCTAGACAATCGCCGGTGAAAATACATCGGAATCAAGGAAATTCTTGGGAGTCGGAAGATGTGTGGAATACTTCGGAAAGCCGAGAGTACCGGGTATTGCCTAACCTTCGATCCGCTGGCGGATTTTGGCAGGCCCTGTGGAACGCGGCACAAGCGTATACATCCGGCCGGAAATGATCCGCTGCATTTCTCCACTCCCACAAATCTTTTCTAGAGATGCCCTCGGTACCTCGTGAAGCAACAATGCTAGGTTGAGGTACGGCAGCTCCGGAAGACCGCCTGCGGCCGGCGGAAGGGGCAGGGGCAGAGGAATACCAGGGAACAGATACCCTGGCATAATATTAGACGTTAAGTCGCGCCCGCTGCATGTCCATGTTTTCCATTCCAATACGGAATTCCTCATGATTCATATAATTTCAGTTTCCCCTCCGCTAAAGTGCTCAGGGAACTTACATCTATTACAATCTCAGTCGAACCTGCGCCCTTGACGTTAGCTCAGGCAAACCAAGGCCGATTCGCCTCCCCCCAAATGGCTTCTGCGTGCGAACTCCGACGAATGTCTCATGATGAGCCGTGGGCTGGCTCTGAGCCGTACGACATTCTGGACTGGGATGGCCCTGAGGAGGATGCAAATCCGTTGTACTGGGGGACACCAAAGAAGGTTCTAAATGTTGCATGCGTGTCGATTTTCAACTTTCTGACGTAAGTCTTGGAATAATCGATCGCTGGTCGTCTGGTATACGAACTGACAGTAGGCTGTAGTCCATTGGGATCAGTCATGTTTGCGCCTGGCGTCACACAAGTGATGGAGCAGTTCCATTCGACGAGCAAGCCTCTCTCATCCTTTGTGGTTTCTGTGTATCTTTTAGGCTTTGCTTTCGGACCCTGATCGTGGCGCCCCTTTCTGAGCTTTATGGTCGACTGCCGGTCTACCATGGAAGCAATATACTCTTCACTTTATCTAACATAGCTTGCGCTCTTGCTCCCAGCATGTCATCTTTAATAGGTTTCCGTTTTCTGGCTGGGTCAGCTGGCAGTGCACCCTTGGCACTCGGAGCTGGGACCATAGCAGATATCATGGAGCCCCAGAATCGTGGACTGGCGATAGCTGTGTGGGCTACCGGTCCTGTTGTCGGCTCTGTGGTTGGAACGTACGTTGCACAGCCCTATATCCTGCGCTAGTCTCAATATGTTGGGGTGCGGTAGCTAACAGATTCATTGTGTCCCAGTGTTTGTGGCGGGTTCCTGACGGAAAACGCGTCATGGCGGTGGGCTTTCTGGGTGATTGCGACTCTGGTACCGTCCTTCCTATCCACGATAGAGGGGAAACGGCGTAACAGACTGCGTTCCAGAGTGGTATCTGCAGGATTCTCATTTATATTCCTCCGTGAAACATGAGCCCCAATCCTCTTATCTCGCAAGGGAAAGCGCCTGATTCGCGAGACTGGACATTCCAATAAACGTTCCACCCTCCATACTGACATAACCCCTTCTGGCCTTTTTACAACATCTATCATGCGCCCTCTTCAAATGCTGGTGTTTTCTCCCATTATATCAGCGTTGTCGTTATATGTCGCTGTGGTTTATGGCTTCCTCTATCTACTGTTCACGACCATGTCGCAAGTTTACGGAAATCAGTACAACTTTACAGCCAAGTTTGTCGGGCTGACTTACATCGGGTTGGGTGCTGGCTCCACCATTGGACTTCTTGCAATGGGTCGTTTCTCAGATGTCGTATCCAAGCGCCTTGCTGGTGGAACGAAAGGTCCTTGGGAGCCAGAATTTCGACTGGCTCTAATGATACCTCTCAGTCTTGGTCTGCCTATCGGCTTATTTTGGTATGGCTGGGCAGCAGAGAAAAAGGAACATTGGATAATGCCTATCATCGGAACTGGTTGGATTGGCATTGGGGTCGTGGCTTCATTTGTAAGCTTTGTTCCATGATCACCACAGTCTGGATGGACTAACGAGGGTCAATGGCATAGGTCGCTATCCAGGGCTATCTTGTGGATGCCTTTACGACACCTGCAGTGTCTGCAGCGGCTGCTTCGACGGTCCTTCAGTCACTGCTGGGAGCGGTGCTACCTCTATCTGGGCCCTCAATGTACAGCGCCCTTGGCTTAGGATGGGGTAACACGGTATTGGCCTTTATAGCTATCGCCATGCTTCCGCTTCCACTTGTGTTTTTCACGTACGGAGCAAGGGTTCGAGAGAAACACCTATTTGTTTTATGATCGATATTTGGCAACCGATGACATGGCTATCTGAGCGATTGCAAACAGGCGGAATTGTTTATAGAACAGCACAGGATGTCTAGATCGGCGTTCGTCTAGGCCTCTGTCTAGACTTGCAAGCCCGTAAACAAATAGATGGTTGATACACTTCGTCTAATTACAACCTCACGGTGGATGGTCAGCCATATTATTGCTTTTTCTTGGAGCCATTATTCTTTGTACTACTCCATTTGTTTGACGATTGACTTAGTTAACTATAGCCCTCTCTTGTGTCAGCACCCCCCCTCCCGGGGCGTTGTTCCTCTTCACACACGATCATTCTCAGTCAAACGATAAATTATTTGACCTCCCAGACATCACCGCCAAGATGAATCCTAATTCTGATATTGAGAAGCGTATCTCTGAAGCCTGCGAAACCGGTTGACACGCACAAAAACCAAATTTAAGCCCGTTGGCACGTCAGTTTAACGTCCCCTGCCAACTCCTTCGAGCCCGCTTCCATGGCCGCGCAGACCTTTCCTCACGTTCCACCGCAATCGCAGCGCTTGGTGGCTTTCAAGAAGAAGAAGCGCTAATTCGTTGGATTCAAAAGCTTGATTCTCTTTATTCTCCGGCTACTCCTGTGATGAATGAACATGCTGCATATCAGATTCTCAGCGGAATGCAGATTAGTCTCATATTACAACGCGTATAGTTGGTAATGCCTGGGTCTATCGCTTAATAAAACGTCTACCAGACGAAACTCGAATTGGTCCACCAGAAGTCTAAGGAAAGGAATCGACTAAATGCGGAAGATTGGTGAATTTCCGCATTGGTACGATGTTCTCGAGAGTTTTCTCTCGCAGATTCCGCCGCGGAATATCCACAATTTTGACGAAACAGGCTTTCAATTGAGCCAAGGAAAGGCCCAACAAGTGGTAGTAACCCGACCTAATCAAACGAAAAGAGGTCGCACTGCTAAAGACATAGGAGAACTAGTTTCTATAGATGCATTTCTGCGCATGGTTCAGTTCTACCACCCTACTATATCTTCAAAGATGTCGTCCATATGGAACTATGGTATTAATCAGATAATATCCCAAATGATTACGGCGTAGCCCTATCTCCTCAGGCTATTCTACCAATCGTATTAGTCTGGATTGAATTTATCTCTTTGGTTGGCGTACAAGAGGTTGTTTAATGCGGCAGAACGAAACCCGATTGCTCCTTTTTGACAGCCACGGATCTCATCTGACGTACGAATTCCTTCAAAATTCTGTGGCTTGAATTATATTACTCCTTTCTGCTTCCTTCCTCATACAGCTCATCTTATTCAACCGCTTGATAGACAGCTATTTCAGGTGTATACACACTACTATCTCAAGAAACCGACGATGAAGCAACTTTTTAGAAGGAGATCCCAGATGTACGCAAGAAAACCTTTGAATCACGTACTATTCCAGATACCTTTAGAAAGCGAGGTATCTATTCATTCAACGTGGAAGTGGTTATAGCGCATTTACAGAAGGGTAAGAGCCCTACAATGGAGCTTGAGATCTTTACTGCGCCACCGCCGCCATCCAGCTCTTTATCGCCTCCATCTACCATACGACGCCTTTGTCGTACTATTGCAAAGGCGCAGGATTATATTGATTCTAGGCAAGAGCTTAATAAAAGCTTTGTACGGCACCTTGTCCAGGTGTTTCAAAGCTCTCTAAAGATGTCTGAGGATGACGGCCAATTACAAAGCGATTTTGAGCTTTATCGTCAACATCAGAAGTCCAAATTTGAAGGGAAATCGCAGAAAAGAGTCCACAATGTCGGTCCACTGCCTACAGGCAACGCTAAACGCCGTATTAATTTCCGGGGCGAAGAGGAGAGACGTCGTGAACTACGACGGCTAAAGAGGGCATGGAAATTGGAACGCGAGATCCTAACGCAGAAGGCAGATAGAGATATTCTACCAGGCCAGAAAGATAGCCAGAGGACTAGAGAAAGTCCTAGTCTACCCTACTGGGTTGATTGGCAGGGCGAGGTTGTATAACTAGTACTGGTTGAAAAGCTTTAGTTTTATCGTTTGACTGAAAATTTATCGTAGGTGTGAAGCGTGCCAACACCCGAAAGGGGTGTGGGATGCTGACATAAGAGACGGCGGACCCGGCGTTTCTAAAGTTTGGTTAGAGAATTAGGCTATTGTTCCGAACCGGATCTGTGCATGTGGGTCCGACGATCCTGGGCTTCCGCTTTCTTTCGGTTTTCCGATCAGAGTAGTCTCCGTTCCGACTCGATGGACGGAAGTCCGGCTCCACCCATGGACCCACTAACCTTCGGCAAAGGCCCTAACGCCATCAGTGCATGTTTATCTGTTCGATCCAGCTGTCCAGAGATTCCTGTCTTGCCTTTACCAGAGCATATGCTTGAAAACACGCCGTTCTGTTTTATCGAAGACTGTGCGCGGGGAATGCTAAAAATGGCTGTCCGGTGGAAAACACTGGGGAACACGGTTGCGGCCTGTGGAGTCGGAGCAGGAATTTGGTTCCTTTACATGACGCGTGACATTCAACTCATCCCGTTAGCCTCTGCAGACCGAATATTCCATTCGAAATACTTCGCAGAATTCAACCCCAACGGAAACCCCGCAATTCATGACTGGCACGTCAAAAGTGTTCCGCTGGATCAAATAAATCCCAAACTTCTCGACGATCGCCGAAAGCTTCTTGAAAGGTTCTGTGGCGGAGTATGGGCTGGAAATGGTAAGAGGCCGGAGCGTGGTGTTACATCGCCCCTGAATAATAACACCAAATGCTTACCATATCAGGGTTTGCCCTCCAGAGGTCCCTCCACACCTTATTTGATCGTAGGGGCGCGAGTGGAGGCCAGATCTGGTCCCCTACTGAGCTCCTGGAATCCGATTACAGGGTAGGCACCGATATCGCTGGCAACTTTGAAGTGCTCGATAGGTCAGATGGATATATTCTCATCCGTGGCGGAGACAGAACGTCTTATCGGAGTCTACGTCCTCTAGACGGTCTGATCGAGCTCACAGCTTGTATAGATCGAGAAAAAAATGTGGCAGAATTTGGGTTCAAGTCACTCTTCTTCCAAGGTTCCGGAGTCACGAGCAAGCTTCCCATGTCCAAGCCGCTCGTGTAGATGCACGAGCAGTATGCAAAGGCTCTTTTGGCCTCGGGCGTGCAATATGTCTTGAAATAGTGTATTTAATCCAATTGCTGTGAAGTATAGTTCTGACATAGGTAGCCGATCGTTCTTGTTTAATGATCGTAATAATTATTATCCCTTGTCCTGACGGTTTGGCTTCTCTGGTTGTATTAAAAACCTCCCATCCACTGAAACCTGTGCCATGCCTTAGACTACGGGAGCAGTGTGCGGACCTTGTACGACGCAGCAGGCTACTATGGGAGTACTATCACGGAATGCACTCGAAAATATACTGGTGAACTGGATTTGTATGGGAAACGTCACGTCTCTTCACTAAACTAGCTCGCACATAAATGCATAGTCGAACGTGAATTGTCAGTGTCTGGCTTCTCGAATACCCCCCTGGAACAACCGGTTCGATGGGACAGAATTCTTATCACGCATTTTAGCTGCCGTTTCGGCGCCTGCCACCGGAGCTTTGACTTCAAGGCTTCTCCCACAGACTGGACTTTTCCCTTCCGGAAGTTGATACGGGTAAGGCAGATATTCCGGCATCAAACCTAGCTGCCTTAGCACGGTGGCCTGATCCCAGGTGATATGCTCGTGGTAAAGGCGGTCTCCTCGGATATTGACTACCGCCATGAATGGAATCTCCAGCTTACAGCCGGTTGGAGGTATGCCAGGAATCCTGCAAGTGTAAGTGTATGAGCACCGCTATCCGGAATATGTATGAAGACTTACAGCCAATCGATCTCCGAATCATGTGTTAGAGTCATGATAAACTCATCTACTACACGGTCGATGCCGATAGTCCGACTTATAAGTATATTCTTGGTATCGCGCGGATTCTTGAAAATGAAATGATCACGATAGAATTTGGTGAGTTGGGTGCGGCCGATTCCTCCAGTCATCTTCGAGTTGTTAGTCTTGAGGCCGAAGAAATCGACACCATGTTATGTGGCACTTACCGTTGGGATATGATTCACGTAAGGCTCCTGCACCATCGTGTCCATCGTTTGCTCAACAGATCGATTGTCAAATTCAAAGTAGGTATGTTCTTCCCAGATAGCCTCCAGGTCGAAGAAAGGGCCGTTCATATGCTTCTTTAGGAAGGTCAAGTTTCGTGTGTGAGAGACCCCTTCAGTGGCATAATCGAACGCAGCCGAACTAGGAAGGGCAAAAAACTGGGTGCTGGTGTCGGGATAGTCGTATTGCATAGTGCCGGTTGTCCTTTGTAATGGTGAGCTCACTCGTCCACAAAGATGCTGCACTATGGGAATGTTCATTGAGGGCAACTGAACAGCATCTCCTGCCGCTGCATAAATCACTGCTGCTGTAATCTTGTCCAAGCCAGGGAGACAGCATAGCTTTCCCCATAGTTCGGAGCCGTATGCTATAATCCTACATCAGCCGTTATTGTAACTAGCGGAAGGGAGATTCTCACCCACGAGGCCGATCATGTCATTGGGAGTGCACTTGTCATGGCGTACCAATGCCTCAACTGCTAGACGCAGCACGTTCTCCCGCTTGAGTGCAGACTCCAGTATTTCAATAACGGTGTAGCCCTCCTCAGCCCACTTGAATGCAGGCGCAGGGGCCTCATTACCTCGAGTTGGTTGGCTTGAATGGTCATCAGGTAATACAATGACCATGCCGGGACCAATGCCTCTGCGCGTGAGGGGCGGAAATAGGAAACATGCTGACCCGGGGTCCAGGGTGCGCCCACCAGACGAGTTGAGAGCGTCAGCGCCTCTTTGGTCCATGGTTGCTTGGTAACAGTGATAAAGAATAACGACTCATGCACAAAGAATACACAATAGTTGTTGCGAATAGGGGTCATCTGTGGCGTTTAAGTACATCTGCAGGAGGACCCGATGACCGTCTTTCCCCGCCCCCGATGGGAACTCCATTTCCCCTCTCCTTGTTTTGTCGGCTAGGCTTCCGTTATCAATGTGGGGGCGTTAGATCCGGCATCCCACGCTACATCGGAGAGACATGAAGGCCAATTACGTCCTTTTGTTCTTGGCCGAACTACGTACGTGGAAGTTGTTCTCGGCACCAATTCGGAAAAGGTCTTGACGCATCTGAACATCACATGTGTATCAATTACACAAAAGGTTTTGGTATATTATCCTAGATACAGTTGTCCACTAGCCCCTTAACAGCGGTATCCAAGGTTGGGGGGCTCAGTCCCATCGCCGCGTAGTCTATCACCCGGTCAGAAAAGTCCGACCCAAACCCTTCTTGAAAAGTTAACGCGAAGAGAAGGCTGAATACAGCCATATGATCTCCATCCTCCATGCAGTTCTTAGCCTCTAGAGCTGCCACCTTAGAATTCACGCAAACTACTTCCCAATCGGCTTCTGTGGTCCCCGTCATCCGTTTCGCGCTCTCAAAAACGTCGCGCTGGCTGACCAGGAAGGAACTGAAATAGATCCAGTCATTCTGATGCTGTCGGATGAATTCATCCGGCATACTGAAGAAGCGTGCAAGGCTGATGGCTATCCAGGAAAGGGTCGATGTATTGATTTTGACCTGGCCATCATCGTAGAATGTAACTTTGCGGTTCCGGATGTCAAGACCCCAGAAACCGTTGCGCACATTGAAATCGAAGAAGAGGCCGTTCACAACGCCAATCCATGAACTAACTCCAAGCTCTTCAATCAAAGCACGGAATGGCTTCTGCATCTCTGCCAAACCTATTTCCCGGTTCAATCTCTCATGTGTTGGATCCGAGCCAAACTCAGTCGGGACGATGTACTGCACTCGGGCAGCCGCCGCCGCCCGGATCAGTGAAGTCTGCTTCGCGTAGCTCTCTGGACTTAGGGTTATGATGAGGACATCTTGACCGACAAGGCAACGAGCAAGAGACGTCTCATCATCCAGATCGACTCGATTCACAGACACTCTGTCGTCGAAGACTCTGCCATTCCCCGGTCTGATTATGACGGAGATATGGTGGGCCGTGGTATCAAGAAGTGCTTGTAGTATGTGAGACCCTAGAGTCCCTGTCGCCCCAACTAGCACAATGGACCGGAACTCAGGATTGACCATCCTGAAGTAGTAAACAGAAAAGGAAAGCGGGTGTGATGGCAATAAGAAAGTGGAATCCGCGGTTCGTCCTAATGGAAACAGAACGTTTTCCACAGTACAGAAGGGGTCGACAAGAATGCACGCTTCGGATTATAAGGAGCTCTCGCTGGGTTCGGCGTGTATGTCTTCTTCCCCTCTTCTACTTTGTTGCTATCAATGGCTGACGGAACCTCGGCCGTACAGTGCATTGATTCTTGGGGTCTTGCTCCACTTCCCACCGAACAATAGCTCCGGTTCTCCGGAGATCCGAGCATATCAGGATAGCCTAACGGAGCCAGAGCCTTTACCTCCGCCACTTATGGTCCAATGAAGTGAGTAGCTTTCGTTTCGGAGGATACGTTATCCAGAGACAGAACTGGGTACATCCCAATTAGCCGGAGGAGACACGCTCCCGACGATACCAACTTTGCACTCCGCAGTGAAAATACTACAAGCCGACCTCGAGCAATTTTGCGTTCAGATTCACTTATAGCAAACTACATCAGAGAGTATACTTGCTGCCTGAGAAGCATGGGACCAGGCAATTGGGCATGTCCTTCGCAATGTGACACTTGAATCTCCAGCCCGTGCAATGACCAGCTAGTAGTACCTTGGGATCCAACTTCTTCAAATCGTCCATCGTCGCGTTAAGTTTAGCATCGTCCGCGTCCGCGAGATGATAGCCACCCACTACGCAGTAGAGGGGGTTGCCGTTTCCCAAGCGGGCTGCATCTCGACAAGTATTTACGATGCCTGCGTGACCACAACCGGTAAAAACAACAAGACCCTTACCTGAAACACGAAAAACAAACGTTAGGCCAGTCCTGGGAACGCCCACTTGTTCGGATGTGTGGTCGTACCTTTGAGATTACACATCACATATCGCTCTTCCATAATCAAGGTGTCTTCCTCCCATCGGGCAGTTGAGTCATTGAAGCGTAATCCTCCATAAATGCCATCCTCGTAATTAGTTTTTCGAGGTATCTCACCCGAAACCAGGAAAAAGTCGTCCAACACAGTGTGGGGTTGGTCACTTTTCAGTAAAGTGGCTCCGGCCGCTTCCAGCTCCTCGAAAGACGGGTCAGCTTCGAGAGAGATCGGCTGGTCAGCTTGTACCCCTCGATAAGCAGGCCGATCTGGGTGCACGTCCACCACTACTTTTTTTGAGCCAGGGTCGTTGAGATTGATTAGTTCGATTGCCGTAGTCAGCCCGCCTGTGGTACATGTTTAGTTTTACTTTCGCAAAAATGTTCCGGACTAACCCTGCCATCATACCGGAGTGATCTCGATGATAGTGCGAGAGAGTTATGTGCTCAATCTTGCCGATCTCGGATCTCAGTCGCCGAGAGTTTCTTTCCCACACATCCCCTTCGGGCCCAGCATCGAAAAGAAGGTAGTGCTTCTGGGAGCCCTTTGTGGCAATCTATGAAATGTAAGCCTTTAAACCCCATTCAAACGACAGAAACGTACAAGGAGCAAAGAGATTCCATGGGCTGCGCAACATATATTATCCATGCGCATTTCCATAGTCGCTCCACCGCGTTGGGTGTTCGACTTCAACGGCGTCAGTGGAATACCCATGAAACGGCTTGCTGCCTTTACGGCAGGGTTGGGGCTTGGAGAGATCGGGTCAAGTTCATCATTGACGATCACATGGATCTCGAGTTCTTCAACCTCTGTCAGCATGATGTGATCTCTTCTGATATTCGTTGTAGGATGGTCATGTTCCTACAAATGTTTGGGCGCGTTCTTCTAATTAAAAGCCAAGGGGGTAGATGTCATGATGTCATGACGATACCCGCATATACCTAGTCGGCTCGGTATCCGATCGTAGAAGGCAAAAGGATTCCGATGGTTCGGAGTACGGCGGACTAAATGTAGCTTAGGGACAAACTTTAGATTATTGGATTTTTTACCGAAATCTTACTGTTCTACATTCAGCCACGACTGCCACGCACTTTTAAGATATAGATTTAATAAAGCTCTAAAATATACTATTATATAGAATATTTATTATTAAAAATTTAAGATAGTAGTTTTATTTTATGTATAATTAATAATATTTATTAAATTAATAGTGATAATAGTAGCGGTAATAGTAGTAGTAATAGTAGTAGTAATAGTAGTAATAATAGTAGTGGTAGTAGTGATAGTAATAGTGCCGAGTGGTAGTGCTGTTTTGATAGTGGTAATGATGGTAGTAGTGGTAGTAATGGTAGTGTAAGACTGGGCCCTAATCTTCTGGGTTATTATATCTAAAGTTAGTGCATTGGTATTGGTAAATTTGGTAATATTTTATTTTGTTCGTAAGCTAGATTTAGTCCGCCGTAGGTAAGGGAGGCGGTGACATCCTGGGCTTTGGGCAAAATTTTGCTCCCTTACAGACCCATCAACTTCCGAACATGTCTAACTGGATTAATCCTGATGCCGCCGCGACTGAATCACCGAAAATCATCGAAAGGATGCATCCGTTGTAAAAAGCGGAAGGTTAAATGCGATGAGAGTCACCCGGAGTGTAGGAGATGCCTTCAGCACGGTGTCTCCTGCGAGTATCCCCCCTTTCAGCCGCGGCGTTGGGCTTCAGCAAAACGCGCCATGGCCCATCACGCATCCCCGGATACTTCAGAACGGCTACAATGTATTGGATCCAGCTTCATGAAGATAACAGATGTTCTTCTCATGCACCACTATGTGACGGAGACCACAGGCACAATGAGCTCCTCACTGGACCCCACTGTTAAGGAAATGTGGTGCATTGCAGTGCCCCAGATGGCATTTGAAGAGCACGGGCTTCTTCACACCCTGCTAGCGATTGCTGCAGCTCATCGAGCTACGCTGATACCAAGCGAGTCTGTCCGTCTGCACATTATCCACCAGACACACATGGACCTAGCTCTCCAGCGTCATCAAATGATGGTGGTCGACGTCAGTGAAAATGGCGCGCCGATTTCCGACACTCTCTGCCTCAATTCTATCCTGATCTCTCTGTATGTTCTCGGCCTTCGATCTATGAAACGAGACCGTCCGTATGAGCTGCCAATGCAATGGCTCTACCTTTCCCGCGGGATACGAGTTCTTATGCGGCAAGCCTTTTACCGGTTGCTTGATTCAGGTACACGTATACAGCCGCTCCTGGCGGCGTCTGCCAAGATGCTTCCATCCGAAATTGAACTAAATATGAGTGACGAGGCACTATTTGACTTCCTCCTGGAGTGTCACGGCGAGGATGGCGATCTCGACCCTTCGTCTTTACAAGCATACCGCACATGCACATTGAGGTTAAACTTCGCCCTCAAAGTGGTGCAAAACGGAGGATCTGAATTCATTCTTCGCCAATGGTTCATGTGTCTTGGAGCGGCTGTACCTGGGCGTTTTATCCAGCTGCTTTCTGAAAAGAAACCGCGTGCGTTAGTTATACTGGCATATCATTTTGCCCTCGTGCATTGCGTGCAGAACATATGGT